>NC_090266.1:431189048-431481548 GCF_040414725.1 Anabrus simplex | reverse complement strand
TCTGGGATTCCAAACAGGCCGTCAGTTTGTCAAGCTTCATTGTTGCCTCTCCATGAGTCAGTCATTATTTCTTCTGATGGAGCGCCGGTTTCACTCCCCTCATTACCTGCCGAGAAACAAGAAGCAATAATTTATTCATCTGTCATTATGCCGTAGCCTGAATTACAGCCATTTTTCAACCAGACATTTACGTCGTTCACATCTACGTCCGAGCATCCTGGAATGCGTGCAAATGTGTCAAGGAACTCAGAAGAGTCCACGGTTTCCCATTCTCAATTCCAGGAGAATGCCCGAACGGTGCCTTTGATAGACCCCGCTCGACTTACTTCCAATTCCTGTCCTTTACTACCCTTGGCAGAAAAGACATTCAAGAAGAATCGACCCCGTAAGAGAAATACTGTACAAGTAAACATAAGTTTTTATTATTTTCGATCCGGATAAACCGGAGATACGGATTAATGAGGGCCGAATCAACGAGGTTCTTGTGTACTAATCACTTTGAAGCATGCACCACTGGTGGTATATAACATCTTGTGAGAACGACGAGCATGTACCTCCAGTGGTAGACGCCGTCACGAGCCGGTTGAAACGTAAATCGAAGCATTCAATGGAAATGACATGCAAATTATTAGATTACTGCGATATGCAAGTAACGTGAATTAATCTAATTGTAACTTTTTCTTCCCTTCCGGGTTTCATCATCATCATCATCATCATCATCATCTGTTTAACCTCCAGGTTCGGTTTTTCCCTCGGACTCAGCGAGGGATCCCACCTCTATCGCCTCAAGGGCAGTGTACTGGAGCTTTAGACTCTTGGTCGGGGGATACAACTGGGGAGAATGACCAGTACGTCGCCCAGGCGGCCTCACCTGCTATGCTGAACAGGGGCCTTGCGGGGGATGGGGAAGATTGGAAGGGATAGACAAGGAAGAGGGAAGGAAGCGGCCGTGGCCTTAAGTTAGGTACCATCCCGGCATTTGCCTGGAGCAGAAGTGGGAAACCACGGAAAACCATTTCCAGGATGGCTGAGGTGGGAATCGAACCCACCTCTACTCAGTTGACCTCCCGAGGCTGAGTGGACCCCATTCCAGCCCTCGTACCACTTTTCAAATTTCGTGGCAGAGCCGGGAATCGAACCCGGACCTCCGGGGGTGGCAGCTAATCACGCTAACCACTACACCACAGAGGCGGACCCGGGTTTCATCATTGAGCAAAATATTGAGGAGGGTGGATATTTATGACTACGTACTGACTATTCCTATACAACTACATCATTTCCTCATGGGTGACGCAATTGCCGGGTTATGACATCCATTCAGTAAGAAAGCTGGAACACTGCTCGTATCCGCCGGATATCCGCAAGACTTTCAGTAAAAAGCTCCAGATATTGTATAAGACGAGGTGTTAGCATGCGGTAGAACTCTCTGCCACACACCCTAAATGCGAGGCTAGGGGCTTCCGTATAAATTACTGTAGCTCTCCAGCGTGGGGACGCAAAGCTGAGCATTACATGTGTGGCCACGACCAAGCTTAAAGCCGGCTAGCAATGTGTCATAGGGCTAGGGAGCATAGGAACCCTGCTCCAACTTTTATTACACTTGTTGTTTTATATTATTTCTTTTCATTTTATACGGTCTGCTTCCCTTTCCGCTATTCCAAGCATGTTTTCGTAATCCTATGTCGGTAAAGTACCACGTGTATACATGAAAATCGGATGGTGGGATGGCACAATGGGTTTGGTGCTCCGTCACATTCAAATGAAATTCGCGGTTCTCTGTATAAACATTTGACATTAGTGTGATGAGGAAATACAAAAGATGCTTAAATACGTTGTCAATGCATCATTTAGAGACAACAGACAATATGTCCTTAAAGAGTGCGCTGATATAGAACTGATAAAGCAATTACTTCACCGTGGACCAATTACCTACGTCACTGAAACCAGGAGAATTTTTGTAAGTCAGACTTTGAACGTTACAAGTAGACTTGATCTCGTTGTGAAACAGGAAAAAACAAGTTCCCTCGAGAATGTTACTGATAAATATATAAATATTATTATTATTATTATTATTATTATTATTATTATTATTATTATTATTATTATTATTATTATTATGTGATCAGCCAGAGAGGGTGGCTATATTCTCAAATAGTACCACCAAAGGATATGCGGTTAAAGGGAAACGGAGTCCGCCTCCGTTGTGTAGTGGTTAGTGTGATTAGCTGCCACCACTGGAGGCTCGGGTTCAATTCCCGGCTCTACCACGAAACCTTGAAGAGTGGTACGAAGGTCTAGAACGGGGTCCATTCACCCTCGGGAGGTCAACTGAGTAGAGGTGGATTCGATTCCTACCTCAGCCATCCTGGAAGAGGTTTTCCGTGGTTTCCCACTACTCCTCCAGGCAAATGCCGGGATGGCACCTAACTTCAGGCCACGGCCACTTCCTTCCCTCTTCCTTGTATACCCCTTCCAATCTTCCTAATCCCCCGCAAGGCCCACGTTCAGCATAGCAGGTGAGGCCGCCTGGGCGAGGTACTGATCATCTTCCCCAGTTGTATCCCGACCCAGTGACTGAAGTTCCAGGACATTGCCCTTGAGGCGGTAGAGGTGGGATATCTCGCTGAGTCCGGGGGGAAAACCGACCGCGGAGGGTAAACAGATAAAGAAGAAGAAGAAGAAGAAGAAGAAGAAGAAGAAGAGAAACGGGATAAAAGAATGGTGATGTCAAAATGAGGCGTGCTAGGTATAATAAATGGGGTAGCTAGTCAAGCAGCCGGAACTGGTAAGGTTTCGGAGGATATATTAAAGACAATGGGTTGGGATATAGTACAATATCTGAAGTACTTATTTGATTATTGTTTGCATGAAGGAGCAATACCAAATGAATGGAGAGTTGCCATAGCAACGCCTGTGTATAAAGGAAAGGGTGATAAACATAAAGCTGAAAATTACAGGCCAGTCAGTTTGACATGCATTGCATGTAAGCTTTGGGAAAGCATTCTTTCTGATTATATTAGAAATGTTTGCGAAATGAATAACTGGTTTTGATAGAAGACAGTTTGTGTTTAGTAAAGGTTATTAAACTGAAGCTCAACTTGTAGGATTCCAGCAAGATATAGCAGATATCCTGGATTCAGGAGGTCAAATTGACTGTATCGCGATTGACCTATTTAAGGCATTTGATAGGGTAGATCATGGGAGACTACTGGCAGAAATGAGAGCACCGAGCTCGATAGCTGCAGTCGCTTAAGTGCGGTCAGTATCCAGTATACTGGAGATAGTGAGTTCGAACCCCACTGTCGGCAGCCCTGAAGATGGTTTTCCGTGTTTTCCCATTTTCACACCAGGCAAATGCTGGGGCTGTACCTTAATTAAGGCCACGGCCGCTTCCTTCCTATTTCCTAGGCCTTTCCTATCCCATCGTCGCCATAAGACCTATCTGTGTCGGTGCGACGTAAAACAAATAGCAAGAAAGGAATGAGTGCAATTGGACTTGACAAAAGCGTGACTGAATGGTTGGCTATGTTTCTAGAACATATAACTCAGAGAATTAGAGTAGGCAAAGGTTTATCTGTCCCTGTAATAATTAAGAGGGGAATTCTTGAAGGCAGTATTATGGGATCTTTATGATAAACGCTTCTTAAAATTTTATTTAATGACCTTTGTTGGTACAACATTTGGTCATCCTCGATGTACAACGAACACTCACAGCACAGATACAAAAGTGTAAATTGTCAGTGCAAAGTTCTGATAAGAATGAAAACCAAATCGGCCGCAGTCTTCAAGTAGAGAACATTACATTGAAAATCTCTTCCGGGAGAAGAGGGGGAGAACAAACAAAACACAAACCCAAAACTCAACACAAAACACTGGCAACAATGCGAAGAGCACAAATTCAAATTCTTATTTCCGCGGTTCTCAAAACGTCCATCACAGCATTGAGAACTGAATTGTTCTCACCGTGCAACACCAATGCAACGCTGGTCGGGAACAACACTTGTAGATCAGATAGTTCAGATAAAAATCGGCTTCTAGAAGCTTCATAAAGGCCACACTTAAACAAAATGTGGTTGAGATCTCCATCCTCCGCATACTGACATCGACAGCACGGTGAAGCCAAAAGTCTTATGCGATAGAGATATGAAGGGAATGATCCATGATTGAGCTGCTTTCGGATTGCGGAAACCGTTAGACCTCGTGACCGATGAAACTTATAATACCATGGCTTAGGAGGGATGTTCGGTTGTACGAAAGCATATGCTCTACCTTTATGCAGTTGAGATGTTTCCCATTCCGTAGACCATTTGTGACGAATTTGTTGTCGAATAGTGGGAATAAAATCCATCCATGGGAGTTGCAGCGCTGTAAGTAGCCCTACCGATGCACCACATTTGGCTAGTAGGTCAGCTTTTTCATTGCCAAAAATTCCACTATATCCTTTGACCCAAAGAAATGCTATGGAGCAATCTGAAGAGTAGATGTTAAAAGCTCGCTCCGCGATGCCACACAATTAACCATGCATTTGGAGATTCTACTGGAGATTTTGTAATTTCTTCATAACACATTGGGAGTCCGTAATAATGGGAGGGTAATCGAATCGCTTGTTTTGACCAAAACGAAGTGCAGCACGTATAGCTAAAATTTCCGCTGTATAAATAGAGGTTTCGGGCGGCAGTTTGAAGCTACCACATTCTCCCGTTTGTTGGCAGTAATATACATATCCCACCGAGCAGGCGAATTTGGAACCATCCGTGAATATATAAGTACTATTGGGCCACATGGAGCGAATGATAGCCGGAATGAGGTTCTGTGCATAAGCTTCTGTGGTGAGATATCTAGGTAGATAGAATATCGGCAGTCGATGTGAAGAACACTGAAAGCTGCGTTCAAATCCGAGCATGGTCCATGTTTTGAGAGTTAGTGAGAAAATCGTTTTCAGTTCGTTGTGGCAGCGTAAGAGAAGCTGTGGCTTGTATCGTGACGGTCGTCCATGTCTTTCCTCGATAACGGCCAATCGTTGAAGTGCAATAAGAATGGGATGCTGTGAAATGGCAGAACGTTGTAACAGAAATGTATTGCCTATCATTTCTCGGCGTATTTGCAAAGATAATTCACCAGCTTCAGGTTAGGTTGACAGCAATGGCTGGAGAACAAACAGTTACATCTACTGCCGAAGGTCGATATCCAGACCGAGATGTAAGGGTAGGACTACGGTCGTTGAGTATGGCCAGGTGGTAGTTATCCATCATATATTGAAGGGCTATTCCAGCACGGTCCGTATAAGCACACCCCCAAGCTACACTATGGGCATTCATGTCTAACATATGAAACCGTACAGTGTCCTGTACAGCTCCATGGGAATGATATGGGCTTTATACTCCATTAAAATTACTCCTAAAGGTCGCGTCATTGGTAGCAGTATGGGCGAAGGGGATCGAGCGGCGTCATGCCAGAACGGAACCCGCGAAAAGAACGCCTGCGAACAAAGGGAGGACAAAGCAACAGCCAAGCTCCCGCGGAAATACGCTCTCAACTTAGAGAGAGAGATAGAAGGGGACGCGATGCTGGAGTAGTCAGATACGCCCCGAGGTGTGGCTTAGCTTCCCAGAGTTCCAAACGAACATAAGGAACTTCCGGTTTTTTATGCACGTGTCACGGGTGCCAACGTCGGATTTTGGCGCGTAAACAATAGAATGATATTTTAATCCAGACATAGGAAAATTATGTGAGACACACCATTGAATAGAGCGGAATTTTCTGCGTTCCCCAGACTAAAAATATGTAATAACTTATGCAGGGGAAGAAATGAGGTCACCAGCTGTCAAGAGGTAACATATCGCTAACACATGTGGATACAGCGGCGTCACCCAAGCTAAGATTCGCGTTCAAAGTTAACTCCACCTCCCGAGGGACGCTAATGAATTAATCAAAGGCGGGAAGCAAATTACATAAAAACTGCTGATCGTAGGTCCAGCACGCCTGGCTCAAATGAAAGAGGAGACAGAGGGCTACAAGATGCAATATTTAGATATCGTCAATTCTTGGTACGAAAGGAGCTCTTGTTCTTAATGAACCGTGAACGTTGACGCCCCCAAGCTTCCGGCGGGCAAGATGATATAGGCCGAGCAGGCCAGTGCAGAGACAGTTGTTCTTTCACGGGTCGTGAGACGGACACTGCGTCCCGCGGTGCTCCAGTTACAGTCAGAAACCCTTGTACAAAAGCCTTTGTGTAGTGAACGGGAGGCCAAACGAGCCTAGGTGAATTGTTTCTGTGCTGCGTGTTAAACTAGTAAAAACCGCGAGCATAATTTTCGAACAAGTATTAGAATTCGGCTGAGAAACTGCCGGTTTAATGAGTCAGTGAAATTCATAATTAGGTATCACCCAAAGTGTTACTTTGAATCAGGGGCTCGAGTCTCGTGAGCCACCCGATTCTTACTGTGAACGCGCTCGCCGTGGTTTGAAAGGCCGTCTTATTCGTGGGTGTAAACTCTGAAATAGAGGACGTGTGACGAGTGTAAAAGTGTTACCCACCTGGATTACTGTAAGATTTCAGCTGTGACGAGTCCCCCAGGATGTCGGACGTGTATGGACCAGGGATGAAGGACTGCACGCCCGCCACCTACCGAGTGGTCATGGAGTACTAAGAACTTCACCATGGGTCTCCCGTGGAAGGATAAACAACGGCCACCAAACAGATGAGTGATGTCCAAATTTAATTTCTAAGCATGACATAACCCGGGGATAGGATTAGCGCTCTTTTGTAAATATCAAAATGTTGTAAGTTAATGCATGTCCTAGATGGAAATTTTATTGATTTTTATAATGTTGAAGTAAACTTCAAGGAAGCTAAATTCCCGGACGACTCATATTTCTTTCTTAATGATTAGCTTATCGTGAGGGTTATATTTTTAGTAATATGTAGAATGTCCTAGCAAGGATGGGAACAAGGTTAGGAGAATATTTGAGTTTCCCGTAGGGGCGGTTGGAAAAATAGTGCTGGCAAGCAGGGAAACATGTCGAAATATTGGTAGTCACTGTCCCACGAGGTTGTCGGATATGCCAGGGAAACTCATGGGTCAGTCAGACAATGCATGCCTAGCTTACAGATATAATCAGTGCATGGACTGCAAGAAAGAAGAAAATCCCGACCGGGAGAGGTACATATTGTGTGATTTAGATAGGTGTGTGGAACCATGTGCAAGTTTCCCGTGATTTTTGATAAATTGGCCATAATGGTTTGGAGTGTTTTTTTATCTATAGCCGGGGCGGGACCCAGGGGCAGGAGTCCTTGATCTTTGGTCAGAAGGTTTGTATATAAGTGTAGTTATGTGGTATGAACGAGGAGCCATGAGAGCCATAGGCCCAAGGGAAGAAGATACGCGATATGAGACGTAGTGGGAAGGCCGAATAGGAATTTACGATGAGACGATTGAGGAGTGATCGTGCCCACAGTCTCAGTGATAATAATGAGAAGGGAGTGAATAAAAAGAGTATTTCATGGGAATTCCATAATGATATGAATAAGCAAACGAAGCGGGCCATGGATATGTGTGTCCCCGAGATGAAAGGGTAGACGTGTGAGCGAGAGAAGAATCAGAACGGCCGTGCGAAGTGAATGACCGCCCTCCCTTCCTTGTTTTTTTTGTTGTGAATGTCAGGCTCTCGCCCTCGTGACAGAGGGATCCCTTTAAACCATTGTGTTAAGACTAACTTGGAGCCCTGGGTCAACCTCGCGCTCCCCTCGGTTGGTTTAAATGGCCTAGCTAAGAATACTTGTATAATGATAATATCACGGTAACTTCTTTTAAAGGTATTTAATAAATGAGTAGGGATCCCCCCGATATCCGGCGAGGTGAGGTTGTAGCTATTCTCGGGATCTTCAGAAACCCACAGTACCTCTCGGTCGGGAGTCTGCCAGTTCGACTCCGGATTATGGTGGCGCCTTGGGCGAGCTGCTCCAAGCTTGCGCTGTGGGCCGGAGACAGTGATAACCATGCTGTTTCTTTTCTAGGAATGGTTCTCCTGTGTGCATGAATTGTATATATCCATATATCTGTGTCTGTTTCGTAATTATGTGCACATATTTTTGAGTTCAAACAGAACCTATGTGCACGTTGTGTGGTCTTGGTGATAGATGAGTAGTCCGGGGTTTAGCAAAAATGGTATTTGTGTTTGTTTGTGCATTATGCAAATGTGTCTTTTAATATGATATTATGTAGGGTAGGCCCCGGTTATGTTCGTGCTTAGAACAGCTAGTAATATTTGTGTATAGGGACATCAGATCATCTCACGGTGTGACCGACAGAATAATGTACAAAATTTCATGAACGGTATGAATTAATGAGGACAAATGAACGATAGCAAGTCGCAAAACCCCAATCATGCCGTTATGCAGGCGACGCCCATGGGCGATTCGTATTTTTTTTAGTGATTATTATTTTCTTTTCCTCCCATATGTGGAGAGTCATTGTATAGAGAGCTGTATCAACTTCTTAAATTGTCATGTTTTGAATAAATTCATATTCGTAACTCCTATTTTATGATTCTTGTCATTTGTAGCAGTGTTAAGCAGTATCCAATAGGCATTTGAACCCAGAGATCCTACTTTCATATTATAGACATAAGGCTCCATCTTAAGTATTCGTTGTTTTTGTTTTTCTTTGAACGTACCACTTCCCCAAGTGCTCAGGCTGCCGGGCCGGCACAGAAAGTAGGAAGGGGAGCGGTTCGAAGCTCGTTAAGCAATTCGACCCGCTCTTCAATCCAATCTCATCCGTGGGTGTTTACCCCGTTACGTGGAGGCATTCTTATGCGTGGGTCATCCATTCGAAGCCCGGTAGGGTGTATACTTGGCGCCCTTCGTGGCTGGGCATTGTTTATGGTGTACGCTGGAGCATTTTGAGTAAGAGATAGGCCACCCACAGGGAGGATAGTGTGCTATGATGGAGTCAAATTGCCAGGTTCGTGCCACAATCTGATTACATTTGGTATCGAACGGGTTGGCAGTTATTTGAAATGGAGTACCCGCCACGTAACCGAACGGATGGAGACGTTAAGCACATGTCCGAAGTGCTAAGATTCATATTATAAAATTGGATACTGCAAGGGTTGTTCTGATTGTGTGATACTCAGCAGGACTGTCATGGTCATCGTACGGGTGTGCGTAAGTCACAACTCGTGATGATAACTCACACAAGATCAGCCATGAAAGGGAGCGACGTGAATAATAAATAGGATAGGAAAATGACAAGAACAGAAAAATCATGTGTCCAGTTTAAGTGGAAATCCGCATGAGTGTCGCTCATAAATTCAAAATGGATACCCGGGACAGACTATGAAGTCGTCAGTTCGTTGGGAGACAGTGTTATGGTTCTCTCAGTGTGAGGTTAAAACGGCCGGCAAAATTCTTCAAATTTCGCCAGTTACGGGTATCGGCCAAAGATTGTGCGCTGAAGTAACAACATTTGGCAGATATAAGTATGTTTTTCGAGAGGGCTGTAGACGCCGCGGATAGAGCAGGGTACCTCAACCCAGGCTCTAATTTTTGCGCAGTGACGGATGCGATGTTGCCAGTTTGAGACGGGTAATTGTCTGCTAACGTCATCTTACCAATCTCAAGGTGATAACATCCATTAGTGACTGGGGTATGCCATGTTTCCGGCATACGTAAAATCGAGCGCACGGTAGGCCGCGCGCGCATGACCGGAAAACTTATTCCATGTTAAGGGCTAACGTAGAATCAGTATTATTATTGTTATTATTATTGTCAAATGATATGACGAAATTTCCTATACAATGAATTATGACATTAATATGGTAGGGGGCGTGACACAAGCCGTTTGTAGGCCCAGTTTGGATTGATTTGTTGGAATTTCGAGTAGAGTTAGGTCACGCTGAAATTTATATTTAAAAAAAAAAGAAAATTTTTTTTTGAATGTATCTATGCTTTCTGTCGATCACCGGTGGTCATTTTCTGCCCACGGGAGATCCGCTTTCTCCAAAGTTGATTTTAATATGGACATGGAGGTCATGAGGGATGTGATGCGCCAATTATTGGCAGAACGCGAAGAAAAGGCAAATCAAGACTGGGAACTTTTAAGAAAACAATTAAATCAGCAGGCGGCAGACGTTAAAGCGGAGTTCGAGAAGCAGGGAGAACTTTTAAAGGGACATTTCAAAGAACAATTTGACACGCAGGCAGAGCTTTGCCAGGCTCAGGCGGCTACGAATAAGGCTTCGTTAAACGAGCTCGCAGAGGATATGAGACTAGGTCGTGAACGTAGCGACGAGAACGCCGCGAGGCTGGAGGCAAAGATGACCGAGGCGTTAGAAGGGAAGTTGGAGGACGTCATCCAGCGAATAAAGCAAGTGGAGATCAGGGTGACAAAGAAGATCGACCTGACGGACACCAGGGTAAGCGCGTGCGAGGAAGAGATGGAGAAGGTGAGCACCCGCGTAGAGGATGTTGCAAGAGACCTGCAGGAGGCCAAGGCGGAAGTCCGAGAATTAAGGACGCAGACGACGGAGTCCCTCAACAACGTGGCGAATGAACTCAGGAACGGCATAGCCCAAGTGCAGGATACCGCGACAACCAAATTTAAGGAGGTCCAGACGCAGATGTACGATGAGGTCGAGATGCTACGGAAGGAGATGACCGAAGAAATGGGAGTCGGACGAATTTGTAAAGTTTCTACAGAACATATAGTAAAAGGAGATAGGGACAACGGAGTAGAGAAGGTGGCCACTAAAAGGGATACCGAAATAGACGCATCCGAAACCCAGGGTGACGTCGAGGTAGATGAAACTGACGTACGGCGACCATCAGGCTCGGAGATGAGTGACACGGCTGGCGGAGTGTACTCAAGAGTGGAAGAGATAATGGAGATAATAGATGACGTCGCGACAGGCCATCTGGAGGCGAGAGGAGAAGTAGAAACTGAATTGGTAAGAGCAGGAACAGCGAGAATGGCTAAGGACATAGAAGCGTCAGTTGGAGATACTAGGGAGTCGGACTCAGGACTAGAAGATATGGAGTCACGCGTACATCAGGCAGAGATCGAACCCAAACCAGAGGACTTAGTGGAAAGAGATGCGACCCCAGATGTCGAAAAGAAGTCCGAGACGGAAAGGTCAAGGAATGGAGCTTGGGAGTGTGGCTCGCTAGTGGACATAGCAGTAGCCATGGAACAGAGGGACACAAACTGCTGGGAGCAGGTAGTGAACTCCAGAGAAGAAAGGAAGACATTGGGTCATCGGGGAGCAGAGCTGAAAGAAGGGGGCGAGCTATTTTTAAGTGCCCAGGCCATTGTGAGTGGACAAGAGGCGACAGGCATATCCCTAGCTTATAATGAAAGAAAGGTCGCTAATGTAAACGTAATGGGAGAAGTAAGTACGAGCGCTAATTCTCGTACGGAGCTAAGTGAACAGGTAATGGAGAACAAACAGTTTCAACCAGCTGTAGAATCGAACTGGGTATCTCAGCCCAGAAGAAGGAAGAAGAATGTATTAGGTCGACGTAAAAGACGATACCGCTACAAGTACGGATGGTTCACTAGACGGAGGAATTTGCTGTCGGGAAGAGAGGAGCGACGCTACGGAAGGACCATGAGATCGCGACCCGTGCAGCGTACCTTACGTAATAACAGAGCTCGGAAGAAGGAGGACCGGTGCAGCTACGGGAGCGTTAGCGCAGGAAAGAAGGAAGAAGGGAAGAATTGTGAACCTCATCCTAAGGAAGGCAGAGGCAGGGGCATCCAATTAGACCCCCACGCCTCAGAGTACGATCCCGGAGGGCGAAGAGAGGATCTACAGGATTGATAGCGAATTGTGGTCGCATGAGAAGCTGTATATTATGTAAATAAATTTCACCATAGATGCGGGCAATTTTTTTTTCGCCACATATTTTAAGGGGGCACGAATATATTATTGATTATGCATCAGATGAGACCAAGTTGGAATCAGCGGGAGCCCAGGAGGAGTAAAACTGAACTTGGGTGAAGACAACGGTGCAAGATGTCCAGGCATAGGCCGAGAAGAGTCTGACAGCGAGGAATTATTCCCATAGTTTACGGAACCCTACATCGGAACCTAGAGACTAACACTTATGAAGTACAGCCAATGGACGGAAGAACAGAGACCACTTATAACGCTGCGGATAACCAAATTTTACCATGTCCCAGGACAACACCCTGAAGAAAGTCCGGAGGAAGAAGAACCAGGAGAAGCCGAGGATGACGAGGACAACCCGGATCCAATGGAAGAAATGGAAGCCGATGAAGAAGATGATGCCGTGAATCACATTGTTTTGGAAGAAGGGAGCGAGTCCGAGGCATCAGCCTGTGTAGATTGTCCAGAATGTTCTGAGAGGACCGGTCTTAGGAACGCTTTAATTAATCTATGCTACCAGATACAACTGGAGAACACAGAGTTGACCGAGAAGGTCCACAAGTTACGCGACCATCACCAGTGACTACTTTCCGAGACAGATTAAAGGGAAAGAAAAATCCCGAGTTCGTGATTTTTCTTTGATGAAGTAGGAGGAGAATGAAACCGTACAGTGTCCTGTACAGCTCCATGGGAATGATATGGGCTTTATACTCCATTAAAATTACTCCTAAAGGTCGCGTCATTGGTAGCAGTATGGGCGAAGGGGATCGAGCGGCGTCATGCCAGAACGGAACCCGCGAAAAGAACGCCTGCGAACAAAGGGAGGACAAAGCAACAGCCAAGCTCCCGCGGAAATACGCTCTCAACTTAGAGAGAGAGATAGAAGGGGACGCGATGCTGGAGTAGTCAGATACGCCCCGAGGTGTGGCTTAGCTTCCCAGAGTTCCAAACGAACATAAGGAACTTCCGGTTTTTTATGCACGTGTCACGGGTGCCAACGTCGGATTTTGGCGCGTAAACAATAGAATGATATTTTAATCCAGACATAGGAAAATTATGTGAGACACACCATTGAATAGAGCGGAATTTTCTGCGTTCCCCAGACTAAAAATATGTAATAACTTATGCAGGGGAAGAAATGAGGTCACCAGCTGTCAAGAGGTAACATATCGCTAACACATGTGGATACAGCGGCGTCACCCAAGCTAAGATTCGCGCTCAAAGTTAACTCCACCTCCCGAGGGACGCTAATGAATTAATCAAAGGCGGGAAGCAAATTACATAAAAACTGCTGATCGTAGGTCCAGCACGCCTGGCTCAAATGAAAGAGGAGACAGAGGGCTACAAGATGCAATATTTAGATATCGTCAATTCTTGGTACGAAAGGAGCTCTTGTTCTTAATGAACCGTGAACGTTGACGCCCCCAAGCTTCCGGCGGGCAAGATGATATAGGCCGAGCAGGCCAGTGCAGAGACAGTTGTTCTTTCACGGGTCGTGAGACGGACACTGCGTCCCGCGGTGCTCCAGTTACAGTCAGAAACCCTTGTACAAAAGCCTTTGTGTAGTGAACGGGAGGCCAAACGAGCCTAGGTGAATTGTTTCTGTGCTGCGTGTTAAACTAGTAAAAACCGCGAGCATAATTTTCGAACAAGTATTAGAATTCGGCTGAGAAACTGCCGGTTTAATGAGTCAGTGAAATTCATAATTAGGTATCACCCAAAGTGTTACTTTGAATCAGGGGCTCGAGTCTCGTGAGCCACCCGATTCTTACTGTGAACGCGCTCGCCGTGGTTTGAAAGGCCGTCTTATTCGTGGGTGTAAACTCTGAAATAGAGGACGTGTGACGAGTGTAAAAGTGTTACCCACCTGGATTACTGTACGATTTCAGCTGTGACGAGTCCCCCAGGATGTCGGACGTGTATGGACCAGGGATGAAGGACTGCACGCCCGCCACCTACCGAGTGGTCATGGAGTACTAAGAACTTCACCATGGGTCTCCCGTGGAAGGATAAACAACGGCCACCAAACAGATGAGTGATGTCCAAATTTAATTTCTAAGCATGACATAACCCGGGGATAGGATTAGCGCTCTTTTGTAAATATCAAAATGTTGTAAGTTAATGCATGTCCTAGATGGAAATTTTATTGATTTTTATAATGTTGAAGTAAACTTCAAGGAAGCTAAATTCCCGGACGACTCATATTTCTTTCTTAATGATTAGCTTATCGTGAGGGTTATATTTTTAGTAATATGTAGAATGTCCTAGCAAGGATGGGAACAAGGTTAGGAGAATATTTGAGTTTCCCGTAGGGGCGGTTGGAAAAATAGTGCTGGCAAGCAGGGAAACATGTCGAAATATTGGTAGTCACTGTCCCACGAGGTTGTCGGATATGCCAGGGAAACTCATGGGTCAGTCAGACAATGCATGCCTAGCTTACAGATATAATCAGTGCATGGACTGCAAGAAAGAAGAAAATCCCGACCGGGAGAGGTACATATTGTGTGATTTAGATAGGTGTGTGGAACCATGTGCAAGTTTCCCGTGATTTTTGATAAATTGGCCATAATGGTTTGGAGTGTTTTTTTATCTATAGCCGGGGCGGGACCCAGGGGCAGGAGTCCTTGATCTTTGGTCAGAAGGTTTGTATATAAGTGTAGTTATGTGGTATGAACGAGGAGCCATGAGAGCCATAGGCCCAAGGGAAGAAGATACGCGATATGAGACGTAGTGGGAAGGCCGAATAGGAATTTACGATGAGACGATTGAGGAGTGATCGTGCCCACAGTCTCAGTGATAATAATGAGAAGGGAGTGAATAAAAAGAGTATTTCATGGGAATTCCATAATGATATGAATAAGCAAACGAAGCGGGCCATGGATATGTGTGTCCCCGAGATGAAAGGGTAGACGTGTGAGCGAGAGAAGAATCAGAACGGCCGTGCGAAGTGAATGACCGCCCTCCCTTCCTTGTTTTTTTTGTTGTGAATGTCAGGCTCTCGCCCTCGTGACAGAGGGATCCCTTTAAACCATTGTGTTAAGACTAACTTGGAGCCCTGGGTCAACCTCGCGCTCCCCTCGGTTGGTTTAAATGGCCTAGCTAAGAATACTTGTATAATGATAATATCACGGTAACTTCTTTTAAAGGTATTTAATAAATGAGTAGGGATCCCCCCGATATCCGGCGAGGTGAGGTTGTAGCTATTCTCGGGATCTTCAGAAACCCACAGTACCTCTCGGTCGGGAGTCTGCCAGTTCGACTCCGGATTATGGTGGCGCCTTGGGCGAGCTGCTCCAAGCTTGCGCTGTGGGCCGGAGACAGTGATAACCATGCTGTTTCTTTTCTAGGAATGGTTCTCCTGTGTGCATGAATTGTATATATCCATATATCTGTGTCTGTTTCGTAATTATGTGCACATATTTTTGAGTTCAAACAGAACCTATGTGCACGTTGTGGGGTCTTGGTGATAGATGAGTAGTCCGGGGTTTAGCAAAAATGGTATTTGTGTTTGTTTGTGCATTATGCAAATGTGTCTTTTAATATGATATTATGTAGGGTAGGCCCCGGTTATGTTCGTGCTTAGAACAGCTAGTAATATTTGTGTATAGGGACATCAGATCATCTCACGGTGTGACCGACAGAATAATGTACAAAATTTCATGAACGGTATGAATTAATGAGGACAAATGAACGATAGCAAGTCGCAAAACCCCAATCATGCCGTTATGCAGGCGACGCCCATGGGCGATTCGTATTTTTTTTTTAGTGATTATTATTTTCTTTTCCTCCCATATGTGGAGAGTCATTGTATAGAGAGCTGTATCAACTTCTTAAATTGTCATGTTTTGAATAAATTCATATTCGTAACTCCTATTTTATGATTCTTGTCATTTGTAGCAGTGTTAAGCAGTATCCAATAGGCATTTGAACCCAGAGATCCAACTTTCATATTATAGACATAAGGCTCCATCTTAAGTATTCGTTGTTTTTGTTTTTCTTTGAACGTACCACTTCCCCAAGTGCTCAGGCTGCCGGGCCGGCACAGAAAGTAGGAAGGGGAGCGGTTCGAAGCTCGTTAAGCAATTCGACCCGCTCTTCAATCCAATCTCATCCGTGGGTGTTTACCCCGTTACGTGGAGGCATTCTTATGCGTGGGTCATCCATTCGAAGCCCGGTAGGGTGTACATATAATGTATGAGGGTTCCAGATGGGTAAATAAACTGTCCTACTCGCCTGGTTGATTTACAACATGTGACGGACAATATATGTGTATATATATATATATATATTAATGTAAATGCCACCGTGGGGAGGAAGGTACGAGCCGCTACCACTTGGAATGAAAGAACTACAGTAAAAGTAAGGGATATTTCACTGTGACGAATATGGTTGCCTATTAACAGACCACTTCCTCCACATCCATCATCTCTGCCTGAACGCAGAACACGATATCCAGGAAAAATAACTGGTATACCAGCGCGAAACCAAGTCTCGGATAATGCTGCCAAGTTGATGTGCCAATCATGTAATTCATTTTGAATACTTTGTTTATGAGCCAGCACTAATTGGCTATTCCACTGCAATATTTTCATGTTAAAATTTTCATGGGTGTTTGTGGTATCATTTCGCGCAGTACCGTTGCCGAAGGGATACCACGATTTTATGGGAGAATTCCGTATAGAATCTGTGTAACTAGGTTAAATATACCAGTAATAAAGTATTCTGATGAGGTAAGTGGTGGTTGAGAAGACCTGCCAGGGAAGGGACTTGTACTACGGGGTGCTATTAAGTGTGGCTGAGGTGAATACGGGTTTGGGCCCACTGGATCCCCACTGACTCATGGGGATGGTAAAATACCGCTGGTTGGAGGATAAATGTTCTGGGTAACTCAGAAGGAGGTCGTCGACGTTGAAAAACGGTAATTTTGTGATTTTGTTTTCTTGGTAAGGGAGGTAAAACGTGCTCATGTGTGAGAGGTGATGGCTGAACACCTTGAGCATATGCTTTTTTCATAACAGCTTCCTTAGCTTCCTTGAATGACATGTTATATTTGGCCAAAACCCCGTTTATCTGTAATCGTTTGTTATACACGGGGCAGTCTTTACTGAGGGCATTGTGTTGACCTTGACAATATACGCACTGAGGCTGAGGCAGTGATCAGGGGTTGGAGCGTGTGACACACCACAGTTATTGCACTAACCTGAGAGCGACAGTGTTTAATAATGTGCCCGAAGCGCAAGCAATTGTAGCAAATACGTACTGGAGACATGTATGGAGAGACCTCACATCGTGCCCCATAAATTGACACAGAATCTGGCAGAGTCCGAGAATCAAAGATAACCACACAAGTATTGGAACAGCAGTTGAAATATTGTCCTTCAGTGTGCGCCTATACATACGACGGGCTCGTCTAATTTTAACAGAAGAATCTCTCACTTGTTATAGTTCGTCTTCCTCTATTTCTGTATGTACATCTCGAATGACACCCTGTGGAGTTATCACGTGAGACGGAATGTAACCTTCTAACTGATTTAAGGAAAAGAAAGTAGAACTAATGAACAAGGTTGCTGCTTGTGCTGAATGAAATTCCATTTAAAACGATTTTTCCCGATTGAAGAAGCATCCTTGATATTTCGACGCTGAGATGGACACTCCCGATAAATCATTTTACCAAACGCCATCCGATGTAGTTTACCTAAGTTTCCTTCTTTCCCTTCCAGATAGATGTAGTAAGGCCCTGAAGAATCAATATGATAGCGGTTAGCTTTGTTATAATCATATGCACTGAGCCGAGGCGGTGCTCCGGTATTTTGAGGAGGAAGCACAGCCGGTGCCTCATTCGAGTCATAAATACTATCACCCTGGCTAGAATCACTGGGAGAATATATCTGTTGCGAAACATTACCTGTAGCGTTTTCTGGTGTAACTCCTTGTTTCTTATCGATGTTACCTGAAGGCACTTCTAATGCTTGCTTGTTTGCCGCCACAACAGATGGAAAACTCGCCTCCATATTACAGCCGTAGGTAGGTGGTGGATTTAGAACCGCCAAAGCACTCCCGACGCTATGAGACCCCTGCTGTATACTATTCTGTATGAGCACATTAGACGGTGATATGGGGCGAGGACCGCTCTCCCCATACAGGCCTCCTTCCAGAGCACTAACTGCTAATTAAACTGCAAGGTATGCCATTAGGCTACACACCAGTAGACGTAGTCACTGAGAGGCACGAATAAATGTCCACACAACTACTAAGTCCGTACTGCCGTACAATAATAATAATTTTGTGTGACTATTTCTAGCCGGGTGCAGCCCTTGTATGGCAGAGCCTCCGATGAAGGTGGCGGCTTCTGCCATGTGTAGGTAACTGCGTGGTATTGTGGTGGAGATAAGTGTTATGTGTGGTGTGTGATTTGCAGGGATGTTGGGGACACTACAAACACACAGCCCCCGAGGCAATGGAATTAACCAATGAAGGTTAAAATCCACGTCCCGGCCGGGAATCGAACCCGGTACCCTCTGAACTGAAGGCCAGTACGCTGACCATTCAGCCAACGAGTCGGACTGCCGTACGATAAGTGAGCGTGAGTCACACGAAGCGAACACACGAGCAACTGCACGCCACGAAGGTTACGAACACACTGATAAACGGGGCTTAATTTGAGGTTGTGAGTTTTTTTTGCTAGGGGATTTACGTCGCACCGACACAGATAGGTCTTATGGCGACGATGGGATAGGAAAGGCCTAGGAGTTGGAAGGAAGCGGCCGTGGCCTTAATTAAGGTACAGCCCCAGCATTTGCCTGGTGTGAAAACGGGAAACCACGGAAAACCATCTTCAGGGCTGCCGATAGTGGGATTCGAACCTACTATCTCCCCTATCTCCCGGATGCAAGCTCACAGCCACGCGCCTCTACGCGCACGGCCAACTCGCCCGGTGGTTGTGAGTTTAACAAATAGGAAAAGTCATCTCAGTTTTTATTACTGTGTTGATGGGGTGAAAGTTCCTTTTAGGGATCATTGTAAGTACCTAGGTGTTACCATAAGGAAAGATCTTAATTGGGTTAATCACATTATATAATTGTAAATAAAGGGTACAGATTTCTGCACATGGTTACGAGGGTATTTAGGGGGTTGTCGTAAAGATGTAAAGGAGAGGGAATATAAGTCTCTGGTAAGACCCCAAATAGAGTATGGTTCCAGTGTATGGGACCCTCGCCAGCATTACTTGATTCAAGAACTGGAAAATATCCAAAGAATAGAAGCTCGACTTGTTCAGGGTGATTTCCGACAAAATTGTAGCGTTACAAAAATGTTGCAATTTTTGGGCTGGGATCTTGGGAGAAAGGAGACGAGCTACTCGACTAAGTGGTATGTTCCGTGCTGTCGGTGGAGAGATGGCGTGGAATGACATCAATAGACGAATAAGTGTGTGTGGTGTCTTTAAAAGTAGGAAAGATCACAATCTATATATATAAAATAAGAGTTTTGTCTGTACATTGCTCAGAATTTGAAAAGAATGCTATTTTTGTATCGGTCATGTTCACAATAACAAGAAAATGCATTTTTTACATTTCCGTAATTTCTGTCTGTCTGTCTGTCTGTCTGTCTGTATGTATGTACACGCATCACGAGAAAACGGTTGAAGAGAATTTAATGAAAATCGGAATATAAAGTCGGGTGATGAACCGCTACAATCTAGGCTATAAATTATTTTAATCACTCTGAGTGAAATGGTAGTTTAGGGGAAGCCTGAAATTTAATTCTCAAATATTTATGTTATTAGTGGTCGTGTCTTAATGAAAATCGGTAGACAAACATGTGAAATAAGTCGCTACAATATAGGCTATACACGCTGACAAACATGGTAGTTTAGGGGTAGGCCTAAAATTTAATTGTCAAATATTTATTGTATTAGTGGTCGTATCTTCACGAAAATTGGTGTGCGAAGTCGGGGAATAAGTCGCTATAATCTAGGCTACCAATAATGTTATTCACATTGAGTGAAATGGTAGTTTAGGGGAAGGCCTGAAATGTAATCTATATATAAAATAAGAGTTTGTACATTGCTCAGAATTTGAAAAGAATGGCGTTTCTGTATCGTTCATGTTCACAGTAACAAGAAAATGCATTTTTTACTTTTCCGTAATTTTTGTCTGTCTGTCTGTCTGTCTGTCTGTCTGTCTGTCTGCCTGTCTGTCTGTCTGTCTGTCTGTCTGTCTGTCTGTCTGTGTGTCTGTCTGTCTGTCTGTCTGTCTGTACACGCATCACGAGAAAACTGCTGAAGAGAATTTAATGAAAATCGGAATGTACAGTCGGGTGTTGAACCGCTACTATCTAGGCTCTAAATTATTTTAATCGCGCTGAGCGAAATAGTAGTTTAGGGAAGGCCTGAAATTTAATTCTCAAATATTTATGTTATTAGTGGTCGTGTCTTAATGAAAATCGGTAGACAAAGATGGGAAATAAGTCGCCACAATATAGGCTATACACGCTGAGAATAATGGTAGTTTAGGGGAAGGCCTAAAATTTAATTGTCAAATATTTATTGTATTAGTGGTCTTATCTTCACGAAAATTAGTATGCGAAGTCGGGGAATAGGTAGCTATAATCTAGGCTATCAATAATGTTATTCACACTGAGTGAAATGGTAGTTTAGGGGAAGGCCTGAAATGTAATCTATATACAGAGTGAAGCGAAATTCGCGCACTCGGGCGTCGCAGTGCGTCCCTACATGCCAGCAATAAAAAATGTCTTTCACAAAAGTTCGTCCTGCCAGTATATCAGGCCAGAGAAAGGACGTTGAATAGTGGCAATCTGGCAACACTGTAACCACATGTACGGTAAGTACCTCTGTCAGCATCATGTACCCGTGCTGAGCAGTTGGTGCATTGGATAGGGTTTTGGGTTGGCATGCAGGTGGTAGAGGGTTCGATCCTGGGTTAAGGCGCAATTTTTTGTTTACTAATTTCCATCGGACATTACCTACTGTAATACAGTAAGACACCGTACCTTAGGTCTCATGTATCCTACATTTACAACATTTTGTAACGCTGAACACAACAATTCCTTGCTAGGCCTACTGGTAACGTAAGCCCTTACGAAATACAATGGACTTGAACGAGGCAAGAATAACAGTTGCTACTAATCTATGAGATCGTTGGAGGACGGTAGAAAGAAAACAGGTTTCGCATTTAGTATATGAATTTGTGCGAATAAATTCACGCCCACGACGTGGAAAGGACGTCTTTCAAAGCTGACCAAGGGAAACGATTGTTCGTCCATTTGTAGGATCGTAGTATGTAAGTGCAAAGGGTTTCTAGAGGACCCGCTGCAATGGCTGTTGACGATTTAGTTGCCAGATACCATACCACCTGGACTACATTTATGAAAAAAAAAAAAATACGCTTCAACGCAGGATCGACCCCTCGACCTCCTGAATGCTAACCCAAAACTGTAACCACTGCACCAACTGTACACCACAAAGAATAGGTGCTGACAGAGGTAGTTACCCTACATGTGGTTACAGTGTTGCCAGATTGCCACTCTTCAACGCCCTTTTTCTGCCGGATATACTCGAAGGACGAACTTTTGTGAGAGACATTTTTTTATTGCTGGCATGTGAGCAGTCGCGCTGCGACGCCTGAGTGCGCGAATTTCGCTTCACCCTGTATATAAAATAAGACTTTTGTCTGTACATTGCTTATAATTTGAAAATAATGGTATTTCTGTATCGGTCATGTTCACAGTAGCAAGAAAATGCATTTTTTACTTTTCCGTAATTTCTGTCTGTCTGTACACGCATCACGAGAAAACGGCTGAAGAGAATTTAATGAAAATCGGAATGTAAAGTCGGGTGATTAACCGCTACAATCTCGGCTACAAATTATTTTGATCACGCTGAGTGAAATGATAGTTCAGGGGAAGGCCTGAAATTTAATTCTCAAATATTTATGTTATTAGTGGTCGTGCCTTAATGAAAATCAGTAGACAAACATTGGAAATAAGTCGCTACAATATAGGCTATACACGCTGAGAAAAATGGTAGTTTAGGGGAAGGCCTAAAATTTAATTGTCAAACATTTATTGTATTAGTGGTCGTATCTTCTCGAAAATTGGTATGCAAAGTCTGGGAATAGGTCACTATAATCTAGGCTATCAATAATGTAATTCACACTGAGTGAAATGGTAGTTTAGGGGAAGGCCTGAAATGTAATCTATATATATAAAATAAGAGTTTTGTCTGTACATTGCTCAGAATTTGAAAAGAATGCTATTTTTGTATCGGTCATGTTCACAATAACAAGAAAATGCATTTTTTACATTTCCGTAATTTCTGTCTGTCTGTCTGTCTGTCTGTCTGTCTGTATGTATGTACACGCATCACGAGAAAACGGTTGAAGAGAATTTAATGAAAATCGGAATATAAAGTCGGGTGATGAACCGCTACAATCTAGGCTATAAATTATTTTAATCACGCTGAGTGAAATGGTAGTTTAGGGGAAGCCTGAAATTTAATTCTCAAATATTTATGTTATTAGTGGTCGTGTCTTAATGAAAATCGGTAGACAAACATGTGAAATAAGTCGCTACAATATAGGCTATACACGCTGACAAACATGGTAGTTTAGGGGTAGGCCAAAAATTTAATTGTCAAATATTTATTGTATTAGTGGTCGTATCTTCACGAAAATTGGTGTGCGAAGTCGGGGAATAAGTCGCTATAATCTAGGCTACCAATAATGTTATTCACATTGAGTGAAATGGTAGTTTAGGGGAAGGCCTGAAATGTAATCTATCTATATATATAAAATAAGAGTTTTGTCTGTACATTGCTCAGAATTTGAAAAGAATGCTATTTTTGTATCGGTCATGTTCACAATAACAAGAAAATGCATTTTTTACATTTCCGTAATTTCTGTCTGTCTGTCTGTCTGTCTGTCTGTCTGTATGTATGTACACGCATCACGAGAAAACGGTTGAAGAGAATTTAATGAAAATCGGAATATAAAGTCGGGTGATGAACCGCTACAATCTAGGCTATAAATTATTTTAATCACGCTGAGTGAAATGGTAGTTTAGGGGAAGCCTGAAATTTAATTCTCAAATATTTATGTTATTAGTGGTCGTGTCTTAATGAAAATCGGTAGACAAACATGTGAAATAAGTCGCTACAATATAGGCTATACACGCTGACAAACATGGTAGTTTAGGGGTAGGCCTAAAATTTAATTGTCAAATATTTATTGTATTAGTGGTCGTATCTTCACGAAAATTGGTGTGCGAAGTCGGGGAATAAGTCGCTATAATCTAGGCTACCAATAATGTTATTCACATTGAGTGAAATGGTAGTTTAGGGGAAGGCCTGAAATGTAATCTATATATAAAATAAGAGTTTGTACATTGCTCAGAATTTGAAAAGAATGGCGTTTCTGTATCGTTCATGTTCACAGTAACAAGAAAATGCATTTTTTACTTTTCCGTAATTTTTGTCTGTCTGTCTGTCTGTCTGTCTGTCTGTCTGTCTGTCTGTCTGTGTGTCTGTCTGTCTGTCTGTCTGTACACGCATCACGAGAAAACTGCTGAAGAGAATTTAATGAAAATCGGAATGTACAGTCGGGTGTTGAACCGCTACTATCTAGGCTCTAAATTATTTTAATCGCGCTGAGCGAAATAGTAGTTTAGGGAAGGCCTGAAATTTAATTCTCAAATATTTATGTTATTAGTGGTCGTGTCTTAATGAAAATCGGTAGACAAAGATGGGAAATAAGTCGCCACAATATAGGCTATACACGCTGAGAATAATGGTAGTTTAGGGGAAGGCCTAAAATTTAATTGTCAAATATTTATTGTATTAGTGGTCTTATCTTCACGAAAATTAGTATGCGAAGTCGGGGAATAGGTAGCTATAATCTAGGCTATCAATAATGTTATTCACACTGAATGAAATGGTAGTTTAGGGGAAGGCCTGAAATGTAATCTATATACAGAGTGAAGCGAAATTCGCGCACTCGGGCGTCGCAGTGCGACTCCCTACATGCCAGCAATAAAAAATGTCTTTCACAAAAGTTCGTCCTGCCAGTATATCAGGCCAGAGAAAGGACGTTGAATAGTGGCAATCTGGCAACACTGTAACCACATGTACGGTAAGTACCTCTGTCAGCATCATGTACCCGTGCTGAGCAGTTGGTGCATTGGATAGGGTTTTGGGTTGGCATGCAGGTGGTAGAGGGTTCGATCCTGGGTTAAGGCGCAATTTTTTGTTTACTAATTTCCATCGGACATTACCTACTGTAATACAGTAAGACACCGTACCTTAGGTCTCATGTATCCTACATTTACAACATTTTGTAACGCTGAACACAACAATTCCTTGCTAGGCCTACTGGTAACGTAAGCCCTTACGAAATACAATGGACTTGAACGAGGCAAGAATAACAGTTGCTACTAATCTATGAGATCGTTGGAGGACGGTAGAAAGAAAACAGGTTTCGCATTTAGTATATGAATTTGTGCGAATAAATTCACGCCCACGACGTGGAAAGGACGTCTTTCAAAGCTGACCAAGGGAAACGATTGTTCGTCCATTTGTAGGATCGTAGTATGTAAGTGCAAAGGGTTTCTAGAGGACCCGCTGCAATGGCTGTTGACGATTTAGTTGCCAGATACCATACCACCTGGACTACATTTATGAAAAAAAAAAAAAATACGCTTCAACCCAGGATCGACCCCTCGACCTCCTGAATGCTAACCCAAAACTGTAACCACTGCACCAACTGTACAGCACAAAGAATAGGTGCTGACAGAGGTAGTTACCCTACAGGTGGTTACAGTGTTGCCAGATTGCCACTCTTCAACGCCCTTTTTCTGCCGGATATACTCGAAGGACGAACTTTTGTGAGAGACATTTTTTTATTGCTGGCATGTGAGCAGTCGCGCTGCGACGCCTGAGTGCGCGAATTTCGCTTCACCCTGTATATAAAATAAGACTTTTGTCTGTACATTGCTTATAATTTGAAAATAATGGTATTTCTGTATCGGTCATGTTCACAGTAGCAAGAAAATGCATTTTTTACTTTTCCGTAATTTCTGTCTGTCTGTACACGCATCACGAGAAAACGGCTGAAGAGAATTTAATGAAAATCGGAATGTAAAGTCGGGTGATTAACCGCTACAATCTCGGCTACAAATTATTTTGATCACGCTGAGTGAAATGATAGTTCAGGGGAAGGCCTGAAATTTAATTCTCAAATATTTATGTTATTAGTGGTCGTGCCTTAATGAAAATCAGTAGACAAACATTGGAAATAAGTCGCTACAATATAGGCTATACACGCTGAGAAAAATGGTAGTTTAGGGGAAGGCCTAAAATTTAATTGTCAAACATTTATTGTATTAGTGGTCGTATCTTCTCGAAAATTGGTATGCAAAGTCTGGGAATAGGTCACTATAATCTAGGCTATCAATAATGTAATTCACACTGAGTGAAATGGTAGTTTAGGGGAAGGCCTGAAATGTAATCTATATATAAAATAAGTGTTTTGCCTGTACATTACTCAGAATTTGAAATGAATGGTATTTCTGTATCTGTCATGTCTACAGTAACAAGGAAATGCATTTTTTTACTTTCCCGTAATTTCTGTCTGTCCGTCTACATGTATGTATGTACACGCATCAAGAGGAAACGGCTGAAGAGAATTTAATGAAAATCGTCATGTAATGTCGGGTGATGATCCACTACAATCTAGGCTATAAATTATTTTATTCACGCTGAGTGAAATGGTAGTTTAGGGGAAGGCCTGAAATGTAATTCTCAAATAAGTTATTTATGTCATTAGTGGTCGTATAGATAAATCTATATATATCAATCTCACAGCTGCGCGCCCCTAACGACACGGCCAACTCCCCTGATCGTACCGACTGAAACAGCCTGCCTGTATATTGGCGGGAAGTAGCATGCCATTCCTCTGGTTCATACATTTTCTGATATATCTGGTTCGTAACACATTGGTTCATCATAGTATTCGAGCTATTCAATCCCTACTCGGAGGCACTGATTGGAATGAGTAGTGTGCATGTTTAACGGAATAATGACAGAGGAGTGTTCACGGCAGTCTGCGACCTGGTTATTCCAGCTCTGGAACTTCGGACTCTTAGATCGGCACCGTAGTACTGTTCGTTGAAAGTGAGAAAGTTTGCGGTGTTTCATTTGATCGAGTATTTTATATGATAACATTGCTTTCAATCGCTACATTCCTACTGACGTTTTTGTAATGACCTATGTTGGATTAAGTTAGGAAAACCACCAAGTCAGTCTTTCTGAGAATCCCGTAGCGAAGCACGGGTACATCAGCTAGTATGAAGATAAAGTTGGAATCCAAGAGGACAAATTGGGACAAGTATTCGTTTATAGGAAGTGGAGTTAGGGATTGGAATAACTTGCCAAGGGAGATGTTCAATAAATTTACAATTTCTTTGAAATCATTTAAGAAAAGTCTAGGAAAACAACAGATAGGGAATCTGCCACCTGGGCGACTGCCCTAAATGCAGATCAGGATTGATTGATTGATTGATTGATTGATTGATTGATTGATTGATTGATTGATTGATTGATTGATTGATTGATTGATTGATTGATTGATTGATTGATTGATTGCTTTCCTCATTCGGCCAGAAAGTACTATTCCAGCACGACTGGCCTTTCGAGTAGTAGGTTCTATCTTTCATAACATTAGGACGCACCAGCCATGTTCCCAATGCCATTACTCAACACCATTTATACCTCAGCAGCTGTCATATGTCACAGCTGTAAACAATACGGAGACTTCAGTAGAAGCTACATTTATGGTAATTCAGGCCTGCGCCAGGATAGAGATGGAAAAATACTGCATCCATCAAGAAGTAACAACAAGCTTCAAATTCATCGTAGAATCAGGAATTCAACCCTGGCTAATTGTGCTTACTACGGGATCACGGTTTTGGAAAAACTATTTCTAATTTGAGGTACTGAATCACTCAAATCAGTTCCACTGTGCCCTGCAATGTTCGTCCTGAACGCGAATTTTCTCATTCATTTATATGATCCGGTATAATATTAGGCATCCTGTTCAGTACTCAAATTACACAAGAAGTAAATTTGGTCGTAACTCGTGTTGAACTAACGATGGATAAGTAGCAGTTACCTAGACGAAATATACACGAGATAAATACACTGACTGACAGAGCAAATGCAACACCAAGAAGGAGTGGTCAGAACTTTATGCCAATTGCAGGGTAGACTGACGTCACTGAGGTATGCTCATGATGTGAAATGCGCCGCTGTGCTGCGCACGTAGCGAACGATAAATGGGACACGGCGTTGGCGAATGGCCCACTTCGTACCGTGATTTCTCAGCCGACAGTCATTGTAGAACGTGTTGTCGTGTGCCACAGGACACGTGTATAGCTAAGAATGCCAGGCCGCCGTCAACGGAGGCATTTCCAGCAGACAGACGACTTTACGAGGGGTATGGTGATCGGGCTGAGAAGGGCAGGTTGGTCGCTTCGTCAAATCGCAGCCGATACCCATAGGGATGTGTCCACGGTGCAGCGCCTGTGGCGAAGATGGTTGGCGCAGGGACATGTGGCACGTGCGAGGGGTCCAGGCGCAGCCCGAGTGACGTCAGCACGCGAGGATCGGCGCATCCGCCGCCAAGCGGTGGCAGCCCCGCACGCCACGTCAACCGCCATTCTTCAGCATGTGCAAGACACCCTGGCTGTTCCAATATCGACCAGAACAATTTCCCGTCGATTGGTTGAAGGAGGCCTGCACTCCCGGCGTCCGCTCAGAAGACTACCATTGACTCCACAGCATAGACGTGCACGCCTGGCATGGTGCCGGGCTAGAGCGACTTGGATGAGGGAATGGCGGAACGTCGTGTTCTCCGATGAGTCACGCTTCTGTTCTGTCAGTGATAGTCACCGCAGACGAGTGTGGCGTCGGCGTGGAGAAAGGTCAAATCCGGCAGTAACTGTGGAGCACCCTACCGCTAGACAACGCGGCATCATGGTTTGGGGCGCTATTGCGTATGATTCCACGTCACCTCTAGTGCGTATTCAAGGCACGTTAAATGCCCACCGCTACGTGCAGCATGTGCTGCGGCCGGTGGCACTCCCGTACCTTCAGGGGCTGCCCAATGCTCTGTTTCAGCAGGATAATGCCCGCCCACACACTGCTCGCATCTCCCAACAGGCTCTACGAGGTGTACAGATGCTTCCGTGGCCAGCGTACTCTCCGGATCTCTCACCAATCGAACACGTGTGGGATCTCATTGGACGCCGTTTGCAAACTCTGCCCCAGCCTCGTACGGACGACCAACTGTGGTAAATGGTTGACAGAGAATGGAGAACCATCCCTCAGGACACCATCCGCACTCTTATTGACTCTGTACCTCGACGTGTTTCTGCGTGCATCGCCGCTCGCGGTGGTCCTACATCCTACTGAGTCGATGCCGTGCGCATTGTGTAACCTGCATATCGGTTTGAAATAAACATCAATTATTCATCCGTGCCGTCTCTGTTTTTTCCCCAACTTTCATCCCTTTCGAACCACTCCTCCTTGGTGTTGCATTGTCACTGTCAGTCAGTGTATCTAGAAGTTCCAGTCACTTCTTAGAGCTACAAAGGAAAAATATCTAAATATCATCAATCACTACTGATCTGCATTTAGGGCAGTCGCCAGGTGGCAGATTCCCTGTCTGTAGTTTTCCTAGCCTTCTCATAAATGATTGCGAAAAAAAATTGGAAATTTATTGAACATTTCCCTGGGTAAGTTATTCCAATCCCTAACTCCCCTTCCTATAAACGAAATACAGAATAAGCTCCAAACGAAATTCCTTTTTTTAAAATCAAATTACACGACGTCAATTTTTTGTTTATTAATTTATCAGGTGTCCAAATCTATGGTGCGATTAGCTGGCACACCCGGAGGCCCGGGTTCGATTTCCGGTTCTGTCACAAAATGTGAAAAGTGGTACGAGGACTGGAACGGAGTCCACTCAGCCTTGGGTGGTCAACTGAGTAGAGAAGTGTTCGATTCGCACCTCAGCCATCCTCGAAGTGGTTTTCCGTGGTTTCCCATGTTTTCTCCGGCAAATGCCGGGATGGTACCTAACTTAAGGCCGCTGACGCTTCCTTACCTCTTGCTTCCAAACTTCCCATCCACCACAAGGCCCCTGTTCAATATAGCAGGTGAGGCCACCTGGGCGAGGCACTGGTCCTCTTCCCCATTTGTATCCCCGACCCAAAGTCTCGCACTTCAGGATACTGCCTTGAGGTAGTAGAGGTGTGATCCTCGCTGAGTCCCAGGGAAGGAACAACCCTGGAGGCTAAACGGATAATGAAATGAAATAAAATTTATGATGTCAGTTATGTAGCTCATACCTTATAATTGACTCATGTCCTGCATCCTTGACCAACGTCAAATGCCGTCGCTCTGCACTGGATTTCAGTCCCTCAAACCTGAGGATAGAAGGCGAGTACCCTGTGCTCCTTAGTTGGTCGGAGTCGGCTGCATGTGTGTGTGTGTGTGTGTGTGTGTGTGTGTGTGTATGTGTGTGTGTGTGTGTGGGTGTGTGTGTGTGTGGGAGGGCAGGGGGGAGGGGAGAGATAGAATTTAATTTGAATTGAAATGAACGTATTTATAGCTTGCATGTCTCACAGGCTAAAATTCCTCTTTATGCAGCGTCTACATAAGACAAGATACAGGTTAAAGGGTATACTATTTTCTTTTTGCTAGTGGCTTTATGTCGCACCTACACAGATAGGTCTTATGGCGACGATGGGATAGGGAAGGCCTCGGAATTCGAAGGAAACGGCCGTGGCCTTAATTAAGGCACATCCCCGGCATTTGCCTGGTGTGAAAATGGGAAACTACGGAAAAACATCTTCAGGGCTGCCGACAGTAGGATTCGAACCCACTATCTCCCGGATGCAAGCTCACAGGCGCGCGCCTCTAACCGCACGGCCAACTCGCCCGGTGCTAATTAAATTAATGCAGTAATTCCATAATTACATATTAAACTGATTTATAAGAGGAGTTTGCTTCTTCAGATACCAATTCGAGTTAAGTTAGAACATATATTATTCATTAACTTTGAAACTAAAGCATTATTAAAGTTATCCTTTAGCTGCAAGAACCGAAAGGTAATGTAATTTAAATCATTGTTTTTAGAAATATCTATCTGGTTGAGGAATAATTTACGTGTTGTCTGTCCCTTGCGTGTTACTTAAGGAAGAAAGATGTTAAGGATTGTTTTAGATGGGTGCAGTTCCTAATGTTTACGTAAACGTATTATGCTTGATATGAATTAACTCCATGGTTTAAATAATTTATAAAGGCAGAATGGAGTGTTCGTTTCCAGAACACTGTCTGTAGTAACAGTTCTTGAGATCTCACGACGTTCGCGAAGTTTTACACTTTGCCGGGCTGAATGGCTCAGACTGATGGGGCGCTGGCTTTGTCACCCCAAGTTGGCAGGTTCGATCGTGTCGCAATCCGGTGGTATTTGAAGGTGCTCAAATACGTCAGCCTCGTGTCGGTAGATTTACTGACACGTAAAAGAACTCCGGCGGAACAACATTCCTGCACCTAGAAGTTAAGCGAATACTGAAATGAAAAACCGAAAAAGTAGTTACTGGGGCAAAAAGCCAATAACATTACTGTTATGCTTAGTTTCATATATTGAAACATTACGTGGTAGGATTGTGTTTTCATTACGGCTCATATTCGTAACGCAACGAAATTGCGTGTTTTGCTCCCGCTGTAGAATGTTATTCAAACAACCCTCCCCCCCCCCCAAACCCTATGGCACTACAGCCCTTGAAGGGCCTTGGCCTACCAAGCGACCGCTGCTCAACCCGGAGGCCTGCAGATTACGAGGTGTCGTGTGGTCAGCACGGCCGTTATTCTTGACTGTCTAGACCGGGGCCGCGATCTTACCGTCAGATAGCTCCTCAATTCTAATCACGTAGGCTGAGTGGACCTCGAACCAGCCCTCAGGTCCAGGTAATAATCCCTGACCTGGCCGGAAATTGAACACGGGGCCTCCGGATAAGAGGCAGGCACGCTACCCCTACACGACGAGACCGGTTCAAACACACACAGAGAGGGAGAACTACTGTGGACATGCGAGTTTAAGTGGATGTTATCCTCAGGCAACATTATACTGACATGTCTAAAACTCACTTAGACATTGTGCAATACACTTAACTACGCATTGGGAATGAATTTTGGTCTAATATGGTGGTGCGTTTGGCGCCTGAAAAGAAAGATAAGTTAACCACGTGATCTGCCGCGTCTATTAGATTCTTGGTAGATAGTTACCCAGAGTAGTTGCCCAGTTTTCGTGACCGATCCTTATTCCTAAGCATCCACTGGGATACATTATAGGGTGAAAAGGAAATCGTTTACCCCAAAATAATTTCCAGTTTTCATAGCTGTTCACATTTAAACACATATGCAGCTGTCGTAATCAGTGAACACCATCATGAGGCGTTACCAGAAGTGTTTATTCCAAAACTAGAAGACAAACCATGCTTAGCCGGGAGGGAGTTGACATTGCATCTGGAAGAAGCACCGTCTCATTATGGTTTAGGGGTAGAATTCCTTACGCGGGCAAATCCATTACAATTTGCCATAATGGTATACCACTGGAGCCTTCAACTCGTGGTCTATAGTGTAGGCCGGAGTTAACCGACTACATGGGTATGTCATTCAGGTGGCGCGGCGTATGTGCAGCAGTGGGTAAAGATTGTTGGGCACAAGGATAATGCCCAAAGAGAGGTGGTGTCTAATACTAAAGAAGTATTAAAATTTACCTATGATAACAACGACATTTACAATAAAGTACAAATATTGAAATATTTTTATGGCTAGTTGCTTTACGTCGCACCGACACAGATAGGTCTTATCGCGACGGTGGGACAGGAAAGGGCTAGGAATGGGAGGGAAGCGGCCGTGGCCTTAATTAAGGTACAGCCCCAGCATTTGCCTGGTGTGAAAATGGGAAACCACTGGATATTGGATACTGGCCGCACTTAAGCGACTGCAGCTATCAAGCTCGGTGGAAGTTGAAAACTAGAAAAGCAGCTGGAATTGATAAGATTTCGGGGGTTGGGATATAGTACCATATCTAATGTACTTTTTAAATTATTTTTTGCATGAAGGAGCCATACCAAATGAATGGAGAGTTGCTATAGTAGCCCTGTGTAAAACGGAAAGGGTGATACACATACAGATGAAAATTACAGGCCAGTCAGTTTAACATGCATTGCATGAGAGCATGGTGAAGGCATTCTTTCTGATTATATTAGATATGTTTGCGAAATTAATAACTGGTTCGATAGTAGACACTTTGGGTTTAGGAAAGGTTATTCCACTGAAGGACAACTTGTAGGAATCCACGAAGATATATCAGATATCTTGGATTCAGGAGGTCAAATGGACTGTAACAAGATTGACCTATCCAAGGCATTTAATAGGGTAAATCATGGGAGACTACTGGTAGAAATTAGTGTAATTGGACTAGACAAGACAGTTACTGAATTAGTGGCTATATTTCTAAAAAATAGAACTCAGAGAATTAGAGTAGGTGAAGCTTTATCTGACCCTGCAATAACTAAGAGGGGAATTCCTCAAGGCAGTATTATTGGACCTTTATGTTTTCTTATGTATACAGGGTGAACAAAAAATGCCGCGATTGGAGGTCGACATGCGATTCCTCATCCCATTGCAAGGTAAATGTTTCTATAGCCGAATCGAGTCTGATGCTGTTGGAAAACAAGTCGAAAACCAGAAGCTGGCAACACTGTTACATCCTACAGCGCATCGGAATGTAATAGAGAAACGTTCATCATCCCGCTCTACCGTACCCGCCTTCGCAGCTCACTGAGTAGACTGCTGGGTTATCAAATCCACATGTACCATGGAGCTACGGCTCCAATCTACGTCAGGTTAATTCTATTATATGTGTGACGTCAAGTCCCAAGTTCCCGTCCTGTAACTGCATTTGTAAACATGACATCCTCTCGTCACATGACAATAGTCGAACACATTACAGTGTGATCCATTCAACTGAATGCATGAGTCGGCTAACCACGCAGTGCACAACTATAACTGGTCCTCTCAAGTGCATGTAGGGCGGCTTCCTGATGGAGTACACAAACGGCGAATACATCGATATGCTTTTAGTGTTGGGTGCATCCGATAACCAAGCTTCTGCTGCTGCTCGTGAGTATGCAGCACGGTACCCTCAAAGGCGCCATCCCGATAAGAATGCTTTTCGTCGCCTTGAGCAACGCCTGCGGGAAACCGGTAATCTTCGTCCATAAGTAATAGACAGAGGTCGTCCAAGGACGAGACGTACTCCACAAACAGAGGACGACATTCTTGAAGCCGATCACCAATCACCTCGGCGAAGTATCTGTGATATTGCAAGGCAGTTCCAGGTATCTCAAACACTAGTTGTTAACGTGTTGAGCGACGAAAAACTGCATCCATATCATTACACGTTAACTCAGCACCAGAGGTCAGAAGACCACATTCAACGAGTACAGTCTCTGAATGGCTTTTGAAACAAGTTGAAGATAACGAACATTTTATAAAGAATGTGATATGGAGTGACGAATGTAGCTTCACTCGGGAAGGTATTTTCAACCATCACAACACCCATTATTGGTCTGATCACAACCAACATGTCAGCCGTGAACTTCGCTTTCAGGCACGCTTTGGAATAAACCTGTGGGCTGGAATCGTGGGAGGAGTGCTTTTAGGCTCCCACCTATTGCCGGACAAGTTGAATACTTGAATACTGGAATACTTGAATACTTGTAGGTAGGATGTAAAAGAGAGGGCATATAAGTCTCTGAAAAGACCCCAACTAGAGTATAGTTCCAGTGTATGGGTCTTAAACCAGGATTACTTGATTCAAGAACTGGAAGAAATCCAGAGAATAGCAGCTCGATCTGTTCTGGGTGATTTCCGATAAAAGAGTAGCGTTCCAAAAATGTTGCAAAGTTTGGGCTTGGAAGACTTTGGAGAAAGGAGACGAGCTGCTCGACTAAGTGTATGTTCCGAACTGTCAGTAGAGAGATGGCGTGGAATTGACATTAGTGGACGAATCAGTTTGAGTGGTGTCCTTAAAAGTAGGAAAGATTACAATATGAAGATAAAGTTGGAATTCAAGAGGACAAATTGGGGAAATATTCGTTTATTGGAAGGGGAGTTAGGGATTGGACTAACTTACCAAGGGGCATGCTCAATAAATTTCCAATTTACTTGCAATAATTTTTAAAAAGTCTAGGAAAAAAATTGTTAGGGATTTGCCACCAGGGCAACTGCCCTAAATGCAGATCAGGAGTGATTGATTGACTGTGGAAGGGAGAAATGTTTCGGGAGATAAACGTGGCATCCTCACAGACAGTTGGCCAATGGGCCGGTATCGTAATTTTAATAGATACTTTTGAAGAAATATGGCGAATTTTATATTTTCCTTTTTGCTTTTTGCTTTATGTCGCACCGACACAGAGAGGTCTTACGGCGACGATGGTATAGGAAAGGTTAGGAATGGGAAGGAAGCGGCTGTGGCCTTAATTAAGGTACATCCTCAGCATCTGCCTGGTGTGAAAATGGGAAACGACGGAAAAACATCTTCAGGGCTGCTGACAGTGGGGTTCTATCCCACTATCTCCCGGTTGCAAGCTCACAGCTGCGCGACCCTAACCGCACGGTCAACTCGCCCGCTGTTCTTTTTATATGGAAGGATATACCGTTTCTGTGGTAGAGTGGTTAAACGTACCGAGCTCGATAGCTGTAGTCGCTTAAGTGCGGCCAGTATCCAGTATTCGGGAGATAGTGAGTTCGAACCCCACTGTGGCAGCCCTGAAAATAGTTTTACGTGGTTTAACATTTTCACACTAGGCAAATGATGGGACTGTACCTCAATTAAGGCCACGGCTGGTTCCTTCCCAGTCCTAGCCCGTTCCTGTCCCATCGTCGCCATAAGACCAGTCTGTGTCTTTGCGACGTAAAGCCAATAGCAAGAAACAATGGTTAAACTGGTTAGCTGCCATTCTCTGAGGACCGGGTTTGATTTCCGGCCCTGTCACGAAGTTTGAAAAAGTTGTACGAGGACAGGAACGGGGTCCACTCAGCCTGGGGAGGTCAGCTGAGTGGAGAGTGGTTCGATTCGCACCTCAGCCATCCTCGAAGTGATTTTCCATGGTTTCCCACTTCTCCTTGAGGCAAATGCGGCGCATGTACCTAATTTAAGGCCACGGCCGCTTCCTCTTCTATTCCTTCTGATCATCCCATATCCCTACAAGGTCCCTGTTCAGCATAGCAAGTGAGGGCGCCTTTGAGAGGTTCTGGTCCTTCTTTCCTGTTGTATCCCCCGACCCAATGTCTCACGCGAGGCGGTAGACGTTGGATCCGTTGCTTAACCCGAGGGAAAATCCAACCCTGGATGGTGAACGGATTAAGAAAGAAAGAAAGAGAGAAAAGCAAGAAAAGTTTACAAGAAACCATTTTTCATTTTGAGTCAGTAATCATAATACAGTACGTCATACTTATTGGAATAGTTATGAATGTAATAGCTTTTTTATTTTAAAGTAATCACTGTGAACTTGGAGACACTGATCATGCCTGTGGGGAAGTATATTTAAGAGATCGAACTTAAAAGTTTATTTGGTTCATATTATTTATTCTTGTGTCTAATAATAAATGAAATATTATTAATGATACCATTTTATATGTCAAACTACAGAAAAATAATTTCATTCTTTACCTTTATAACTACTCTACACAATGTAGAAAAGTAGTCTTTATTGAGCAAAAACTAAATTATTTTATAAAAATGCAGACAAAATTACAAAAACTAGTAAAATGCAATTAGTCATAACTCATAATTACACATTAATTGTTGCCTCAGTAACACAACCTAATTCTTGGCTTTAATGTAATAAAGGCGTTTTAATCATCGACATAACAGTGTCTCATTTTCTATCTTTCTTAATCCGTTTACCCTCCAGGGTTGGCTTTTCCCTAGGACTCAACGAGGGATCCCACCTCTACCACCTCATGGGCAGTGTCCTGGAGCTTCAGACTCTGGGTGGGGGATACAACTTGGGAGGATGACCAGTTATTCGCCCAGGCGGCATCACCTGCTATGCTGAATAGGGGCCTTGGTGGGAGATGGGACGATTGGAAGGGATAGACAAGGAAGAGGGAAGAAAGCGGCCGCGACCTTAAGTTGGGTACCATCCCTGGGTTTGCCTAGAGGAGAAGTGGGAAACCACGGAAAACCACTTCCAGGATGGCTAAGTTGGGAATCGAACCCATCTCTACTCGGTTGACCTCCCTAGGCTGAGTGGACCCCGTTCCAGCCCACGTACCACTTTTCAAATTTTGTGACAGAGCCGGGAATCGAATCACACTAACCACTACACCACAGAGGCGGACAGTGTCTCATTTTAATGTATCAAAATCTTGAGGTTTCATAAAGTTCGTGCGACTGATCTTACCGTGGCCAAGTCCTTGTAAGACAGACCCTCCGACGAAGAAGGGCGGTATCTGCGGTGTATGAGAAACGGCGTGTCACTGTAGTGGAGCATAGTGTGGAGCCGAAAGCATTAACCGTTTAAGAATAAAATTCCACGACCTGACCGCGGACCGAACCCGAAGGAAAAGGCGCTGACCACACAGTCATTGAGCCGGAGCCGGACATCAAAATATAGTGACAAAAGGTATAAATCTCTGTCAACCAACCCAGTGCAGTGAATAAGTATGCACAAACACAGCTGCTCACCCGTCCACGCGGATCATAAAACAAAACTACCAGCCAGTTGTGATGCCTGCTAAAGCAGACCCAGTATCATATAACCTTAACCACTTTGGGGTGTCGTGAAGGACAAATTATTTGCTCAAAGACCAGTCCCCTTGCAACCCTTGATTCAAGATCCGTTTCACAACATAGATGTGAATTGTCCAGTATCTGTGAATCGGTGCCCAAAGGATGGACGACCTACATTTCGAACAATCTTTTTGTTCAATAAATGTGCGATGAAGAATAAGTAAATTAGGTCGGTAGATGCAGAGTGGGTTGTTGTCCCATATGCTCTGTACTCTGACCGGCCAACCGAGCAGAGGAAAGTTGGTCACGGCTCTACCGTGGCTCTACGCCTCTGCATTCGGGAGACGGGCCTGAGGCACAGTGCCGGACTTCACGCCTGGTCCCTCCCGTCCGCTGTCCTGAGAATGGTTTCCCGTGGTTTTCCATTCTCCTGCATTAAGGCGAATGCCGGGACAGTTCGTAGTATAGGCCACAGCCGCCAACCCTCTCACCTTCTCCGCACATCTCCTTCACCGTAACAAATCTCCCGGCCTGAGAGGGCGTCACCCTCTAAGAGGCCCGCCTCCCCCTTCAGGGGAGGAATGAAAACGTTTAGTAGTTAGTTAAGTAAATTAGTTATTTTTGGATCAATTAGCTCGTGAAAACCGACTTTTGTCTTACTATTGCCTGAACTACCACCTCCAGGATCTCAACCTGCCTTCTGAGCGAAGTGGAAACATTAGAAATAATTCGTGAAATGAGCCTTTCATTTACAACCTTATGTAATGATATACATGTCCTAACTTAACAATGAATGGGTGGAGAAAATTATGTAGAACAATCTGTGCTTTAGAGGCTGGAGTAATAGCTGTATTTTGAAGCACAGGAGATAATCAATAGGAGTAATATTACTTCGGCAATTGCCATCTATTCCCTTCGCTTCTATTATGTTTCCCTTTCTGCTGTAGCTTTTTTGGGAATTAAATCAAAGTGTTCATTTTCTCACTGTAAAGTTAGTAAATAAAATGCACATCGCTAACTGCACAGAAAAGCCTTTCAAATGTAACTGAAATAATTATTGGCAGTGGCTTCATCAATATCATTATCATGTACGTGAAAATATTGTTGGATATATGTGTTGCTGCGATAACTATTCAAACATATTTTCCGCTGATTACAAGAGGGACAAATTTGCAGAAACCTCCGGCGCCACGATATACACTGCCGGAAAATAACATGCAGCATCTTCTAGCACAAGGTAATTTTATTCACAAGCAATGTGACTGGTGGTTCATCATTGCAGGGGTATACTATTACTAATTCATACCAAATGAAACACATCATCGTCGCCATAAGACCTATCTGTGTCGGTGCGACGTAAAGCAACTAGCAAAAAAAAAAAAAAAATGAAACACACGTGCCGCAGTAAAGGATGCCCAATCAGCCGCAGCAATACACAGTGTGCTCCCCTCTGGTGGCAATGCAGGCGTGTATTCGCGCATGCTAACGATCATGAAGATGCCGAATGATATCCTGTCATAAAGTGTCCCAGGCACCTTGCACCGTTTGATGCAATTCGGCAATGGTTCTTGCAGGCTCTGGAGAACGGGTAAGTTCCCGCTTTATCATGTCCCATACGTGTTCATTAGCGAGAGATCCGGTGATCTTGCTGGCCATGGCAGTTGTCTTATACCATGTAGAGCACGTTGCGTCGCAGCAGGTGTATGTGGACGTGCATTGTTCTGTTAACAAGGCACATCATCATCGTGTCGAAGATATGGCAGTGGCACGGCGACAACAACCAGAGCAATGTAGAGGGCACTAGTTACTTTACACTGCAGAAACACCAGCTGTGACAGCAAGTTGTAACTGATGAAATAAAATGTCGTATGGCTTTTAGTGCCGGGATATCCCAGGACGGGTTCGGCTCGCCAAGTGCAGGTCTTTCTATGTGACACCCGTAGGCGACCTGCGCGTCGTGATGAGGATGAAATGATGATGAAGAGAACACATACACCCAGCCCCCGTGGCATTGGAATTAACCAATTAAGGTTAAAATCCCCGACCCGGCCGGGAATCGAACCCGGGACCCTCCGAACCGAAGGCCAGTACGCTGACCGTTCCTCCAACGAGTCGGACGTTGTAACTGATGACCGCCCGCCCCATTAGACCTGGGGTGGGACCTGGGTGTCGGGAGCAACTGCATTCTGGAATAGGCCGCTCACCAGGTTCTGCAGTACACGTGTACGTCCATCACTTGCATACAGACAGAACCTACTCTTGTAGTGAAGACGCCATTCTCCTCTCCAGTCGACTCTTCCACGACACCAGAGCAGCTGTGCTTGGCGGTGTCGTGGTTCAGCTGTGCTTGGCGGTGTCGTGGTTTCAGTGGTAACCCGGCCAGAGGCACACGTGATCGTAATTCTGCTGCAAACAGACGGATCCCAATGGTCCTTGGTGACACCAGCGGATGCAACATGTGACCGGATTTCGTTCCTGGATGACGTTCGTCCGGCTTCCGCTGCTCGCACAATGCGTCGATCTTCACGTGCGTCTGTATTACGCGGACGTCCGGAACCTGGTCTACGGGTGTGGGAATATTCCAAAGACCATTGCTGAGAGCAGCGACACACCACCGATACATTGTAGCCACATGTGCAGCAATCCGTCGATTAAGTCCATCCAGCTTCGCGCATGCCCAAAATGCGACCATGTTCAAATGGCTTAAGTTGTTCAACAGGCTAAGTACTCGTATGCCTTTGCTGGAGGGACCTAGTGTTCACAATGCACTAAGTCTTCTGGTATGGGCTAGAGCAATTTTGTTACTTTCATTGATCTGTCTCTGTCTTACCCTTGGCTTTGACAATATGAAAGTGACTGAGGTATGAGCGATGCTACCATTCGTTATGCAGCCAGTCCCTGCTATAAATGGTGTGAAAATGTTGCTCATAGGGTCAGTTGGTGCATGCATTTTAGTGGGCTTGGCAGATTGATATGTAATAGCAACTTCTGGCTCGGTGAGGAAAGCAACGGGAAACTACCTCACTCCTCATTTCCCTAGTACGCCTCTTCAGTGATGCCTAGGCCGTCTAGGACAGCTGATGGCGGAGCTATTGAGGATCCAACCAGCCTTAAGGCTGATGACTGAACATACATACACATACATACAAGTACTCGTAGGTGGGGCATGGTTGTACCCTAGAATGAATGCTGCAAACACCGGTCACCTCTAAGCTCAGCACAGTTACTGCCTACAGGGTCAAAACCGAGTGCGCACGGACAGGCCCCTTGAGCGCCATCTGATCTTCGATGTCCATGACAAATGAATCACTACCACAACAACCCCTCAGTATGAACATACCCTGGTGTCAGTGTCCTTGAGTATGTTGCATGTTCTTTTTTCCGGCAGTGTATATTACCACAAAACCTATACGGCAAGTATTTACCTCAAGGCAGTGTGCAAACTTATACTCATGGTAACAAAAATACACCGCGGCCCAGGTGGCAAAACTTGTAACATCATCTTCCAAATCGTCCTGGTTAAGCGCTGCTATAAAGATACCATAGAGTTAACATAGAGTGGACAAGTGAGCTACAAAGGAGCAAGGGAACATTAATTTTATGGATACAGAATATTTAAAAAGGATACAACAACTCCAATGTATTTACTTTGCCCGAATTGACATTGAAGTCTGAAGTAATCATAAAACCAACTTTATGACATTTCTTGTTCAAGATGTTAATGCTAGATTGTTCAGGATCTGATACCCTATACAATAAAATATTATTGATTTCCCTACATGAACCAAATTCATCACTTCTTTCTGTAATATGAGGATCTAAGATGAATAGATTAGATTCAGTTCGAATAATATCCAATATAGTTGCTCCTAAGATGATCTTTAAAATCGATACCACTAGAAAATATTTACCCTCGCACGTACTGCCATTAACGGCTTAACATTCCGAGCTGCCCAACCAGACGATCTACGGATACTGAAGGTATTGGAGTTTATTGTGGTCAGGGTGACTGAATTCTCAGCCGCACAGACTGGAATTCATGACCGTGTTTCCTGCCTCTCACATCATAACAACCCTTCAGTTGAATTCATGAGGCTGAGCGAACTCGTTCCAGCACTAAGTCCAGGGTTAATATCCTTGGAGAGGCCGAACCCTCGCGGTAAAATGCCCTGCACTTCGGATATGGCGGAAATATTAAAATGAACACATTTTAACTCTGTGAAATAATAATAATAATAATAATAATAATAATAATAATAATAATAATAATAATAATAATAACGGCTGAGTAGTTCATCCGGTAGAGGACTGGCCTTCTGAGCTCAAGTTGTCGGATTCAATTCTGGCACATGTCCGGTGACTTAAAGGTGGCTGATAATGAACGCTTATCGGGCGAAGCACACGACTCGCAACTCGAAAGTTTCAGATATCTGAGTTTGCATTCGAGGGATGGTAGGTTCGAATCCGACTGATGGCAGCCCTGAAGGTTGCTTTGACATCGGGCAAATTTTGGCGTTACACCTAAAATAACGGCCGGTCGCTAGCCGTTTCTCATCCTTCATCGCTGAAAAATCTTTGCGAAAGATTCAGATCCCCTTTCTGCTGCTTTGATGCCTTACTGCAACTACAAGAAATACATAAGAAATGAATCTACCCGAAAAACAGTGCTAAAAATTCTCTCAATTCTTATCAATTAGGTTGGTAGTCATCCTGCCGTAAAACTACCTGTAAAACCCTAGCACACCGAAAACCGTAGAAGTTGTCAGTAGGACGGAAAACCAATAACAATATTAAAACCATAGTATTTGCGAGATATAAAAAATGAGAAACTATTTCCGTATACACTGGAAAGCAAAATAATCTACACAAACACACACACACACAGTCGATATTTTAACAGTAGCACTTACACCACTCAAAAATGCTGAGATTGAATCTTAACACAGATGTAGGAGCAGCGCAGAGAATCACTGTTGGAAAAACAAAACAATTGAACACAGTCATTCTAGCTTTGCGCGGAGGAAACAAGACTCTCGTATCAGGCATGTCTTTAGCTTGTCTCACAAGCTGTGTCCGCATTTTGCGTTAGGACAGACACTAGCTTTCTGAGCTCAAGTTAGAAGGTTTGATCCTGAATCACTCCAGTAGTATTTCAAGGTGTTCGAATACCTCAGCCTCGTGCGATAGATTTACCAGCAGGTAAAAGAACACCTGTGAGACAAAATTCCGACACCTCGTCATCTCCAGACACTGAGCTCAAGTTAGCAGTTTCCATCCTGGCTCAGACTAGTAGTATTTGAATTTGAAACTTCAGGTACGTGTTGGTAGATTTACCAAAACTTAAAAGAACTCCTGGAGGACAAACTTCCGGCACCTAGACGTCTTCAGGCTCTGGCTTTCTAGCCTCAAGTTAGCAGGTTCGATTTTGGCTCAGTTAGATAGCAATTGAATGTGTTCGAATACGTTAGCCCATTAGATTTATGTACATCAACTCCAGCGGAACAATTTTCCGACTCCTCGATATCTCTAAGAGCTTCAGATGAAGACAAACTCCATGAGACTTTCTGAGCTGAAAAACGCTATGCTGGTTATTACGCTAAAGGGACCATGGGTTCAATTTATGGTTCGCGTTGAAGACACATTACTTCGTTATCTGTAGGTCTTCGAGCTAAGCAGTCAAATGACTACCCATCACCTCGTATTTCAAGATGAGCAGCTAAATTCCATCGTTTTCAGGTCATTCTGTCAAAGGGACTCTGGGATTAATTCTTTGTTCACGCTGACGACACATCACCTTGTGAGGTGACGTCTCAAAACGCATGAGTCTCAAAAATCACGGTCTAAAATTAGTAGGAAACAGTATCAAAACTCACGACTCCGGACAGCAGGTGACTGCGATGACCGCAGGAGGGATGAGGTGGCGGTGCCACTTCTAGAATAGGATATCCAATGTATTATCAACAGGAATTATCATCCTACCACGGACCTTATTCTCCAAGTACCGGGCGAGTTGGCCGTGTGGTTAGGGGCACGCGGCTGTGATATTGCAACCGGGAAATTGTGGGTTTGAATCCCACTGTCGGCAGCCCTGAAGATGGTTTTACATGGTTTCCCATATTCACACCAGGCAAATGCTGGGGCTGTACCTTAATTAAGGCCACGACCACTTCCTTCCAACTCCCAGGCCTTTCCTATCCCATCGTCGCCATAAGACCTATCTGTGTCGGTGCGACGTAAAACCACTAGCAAAAAAATTCTCCAAGTATAAGACTGATCATTACTCAGTTATTCTGTTTGGTGTCATCCAGCAGTGCACAACATGGAATTTATCACTTAGCAAAAGGGTAAATTAAATTTAGTGTACAACGGTTGTAGGTTATATAAACAGCGAGAAAACAAGACGGGCGAATCAGCATGGTTTTTTCATAAAAGACTGTCCTCCGGGTGTGCCGTTAAGGTTACAATTGCAAGTGACAATAGCGTTTTAAGTGAAAAAATCCACCAGAGTGCGCCGATGTCCGTGGGTTTCTCAACCTCGCTCGCGTATACTGTATGTGAGGCTACACGACAGGCCCACTTTTGATGAGAGACGAGCCAATTACAACAGGGCACGCAGTTACGGGTTACGCTAACCTTTTCGCACAATTCCAATTACATTTTCAAGTATCTGCATTCGTTATGTGGGTAGGGTGTGCATTTATCCATTCAAAGAAGAACGGGCTCGGCTCGTGAGTCTGAAAAATGGACCAGGTAAAGAAACCTACTCTTAATAATCCTCTTCTTGGACTGCGAATTTCGATACCCGTGAGTTTTGTAACTCGTAAGTTCTGAGACAACACGCCTTTTAATATACAAGTCTTCGCGTTGAGCAGACAAATGACTACACATCACCTCGCATTTCGACATGAGTAGCTAAATTGTCATCAGTTTCCATTATTCAGATCGCTATGTATTAGGTAAAATCATCATATCTAATTTTACAACTTGCTTTACGTCGCACCGACACAGATAGAACTTATGGCGACGATGGTATTGGAAAGGCCTAAGAATGGGAAGGGTTCGGCCATGGCCTTAATTAAGATACAGCCCCCAGCATATGACTGGTGTGAACATCGGTAACCACGGAAAACCATCTTCAGGGCTGCCGACAGTGGTGATCGAACCCACAATCTACCGGATGCAAGCTCACAGCTGTGCGACCCTAACCCCATGGCCAACTCGCTCGATAAGCATCATGTCATGTAGAATATTGTACCTTACCCTGTCCTCTAAGTTTTGGCCTAGCTCAGCGGAGAAGATGCGCTGTGCGTTCGGTTGCAAAGTTGGTCTCAAAATCTATCTAAAACTAACATAAACCAATAGGACAGGATCTAGAATGCATATTGCGTGCATCAGAAGTCGTTAAATAAAAGATGGAACCAATTTATTATCGAAAACGCATGAGGAAATATGGTAAACTTCGCAAGATAAAATTTTATAACAATATTGAATTAACAAAATTACACAGGAAATTCGATGTCACAAGTGTGAGTCGAAACATGGGTCTCGAACCCGAGTCAAAATCATCGTGAGTGGAAATTACTGTGGTATCATTGTATTTTTGCGGAGTGTACAGTTGAGATAAATTTACGGGTGGCACGAAGCCTCAAATTAACTATACACTGCAACTGACATACGCGTATAGACTCGCACATCTCACCCCAGTTTTATAAATCCGATCCAGTCGGTAAACATACATAAAAACTGTCTTGGGACTGACACATATCCCTCAAAAGAGCACTGAATTTAATATCACGGGGTCCGCCCGGAAAACTTGAGAGGACGGAACCTCGCAAACACAAACACAGCTCGTGCCGTTATCTCATTATAAAACGCTGCACACAAATAACAAAGAACAAAAATGAAATTCATATTGAAACAAAACTATATACAACGAAACACATCCTGAAAAAAGGATCACATAAATGAAATTGGTGTCGTCATCTGATATCCTGTTCTCGAACTCAGAATATCACCAGCTGTATCCTGCGCACATGGCAGGGGTTATCCGACTAGGCTTGTCATCATAAGCTGAGCAGTGAGTGTGATTTAGCAACGAAATGCAGCTTTAAATGCGGACATACCTTCCTTGCCTCGGTCAGAAACTTAACTGTACCGTGTGTACACTCACTCATTTACCACGTCTCGGGTCGATGACATGGAACTACCATAGTTCCTCACTAATGTACTGTACCGTACCCAGGGGTAGTAACCCTCTAGGACGATGCCTTTTTCCTGTATGAACATCCGACTAACTCAGGTTTTGGGCAGAGAAGTGGGTTGGTTGTCGATGGGCCAGGCTAAAAGTCGAAGTTTCTCACTTAATTATAAGTAAATGACAGGAAAATGGAGGTATAACTCGAATGAGAAACAATAATATGGGGTAAGATGAGTTTATTCACAAAATAACCCCGAATCATACTAATATAAAACAAGAAAATCAAATAATAAAATTATTTTAATCTAATCTCAAAAATCGGAAAGAAATGGACATTATAAAACGCGAGTTATTAAAAAAATAACTAAAAAATGAAAGTTCAAGCACAACATTGAATACTTATGAACTTTTTAAATAACATTCTTCTACTGACTGTCCAGAGTTCATTATATATGAAATTATACGTATACGTATACAAGTACGTATTCGATTCGCTTGGAGTAACACATAATAGGGAACATGCATGATCCGGGGTTTTAATTAAAAATATGCTAATCTGATTCAAAATTTCATGCAGAATTCAAAAATGTGATCAGAATGTACAAATAATAACTCCAAACATGATAAAAATCTACGAAAATGTCACGTCACGCAAGTACGCGATCTCATTGGTCTGACGTCATCGTACAGGTTGACTGAATTAGCAGACGAAATAACACATAGTGTGCTGTGAGAAGCAGGATACACTTCGCGTATTTCTACTTTACGTTAGGTCTAGTATGGTTAAATTCGAGGTCTATACATTGGATAATAATCTGAGTGGTATATTTTAGACTTAAAATGAATCCTGCGCAGACAGTGAGGCAGAAAACTTGTAAATGGTGTAGAGTTCCGATGTGCAATAGCACATCACATATCATACCAAACAAATAGTTTATACATGTTCCAAAGACGCTAAAACTAGGGAGAAATGGATTTTGGCGAGCTGGAGAAATGCTGGTGATATGACGGAAAAGTCTACAGTTTATTTTTTTGAAGATTTTAACGTAAGATGAATTTGTTTGAATTTTCAAATCACTTTTCCATGTCAGCTGTTCTAGTGGTAAAACTTTTAATTTTAATGTATGATGCTTTAGTTAAATGCTTCAATTACATCTTGGAATATGAAAATAATAAACAGTGCATTAAATAATGCTGATTATTAAAGTATTCTCCAAACCTAACCTATGTTTTGGGTGATCCATGTCAAGATAATAAATCAAAGGGGTTATGAACCATTTTGACAGCTCTAATTCTACCAATATACCTTGGCATGGGACAGTTATGCATGTCTTTATTGAAGAGCTTAATTGGTAAAGAAATTTAGGCTATATCTAAATACTCTATAATGTAACAAAGGCGTGTACATCATGAAAGGAAACAACGTGAATTTAACAAATGTATAACTCTACACAAAACCAATGCTTGTCTGTTGGGGTCTTATAAGTTAACAATGCTCAATTATAATAATTATCATAATATTAATGAAATAAATAACAAAATTGCACACAGGTGAAAATAGTGATGTAGGTGTTTAAAATATTATCCAACTTAGCCTAAGTTTTAGGTTATACAAGCCAAGTCAATAAACCGAAGGGTAAAAATACCGCGCGAGTTGGCCGTGCGGTTAGGAGCGCGCAGCTGTGAGCTCGCATCCGGGAGATAGAAGGTTTTGAACCCCACTGCCGGTAGCCCTGAAGATGGTTTTCCGTGCTTTCCAATTTTCACACCAGGCATATGCTGAGGCTGTACCTAAGGCCACGGCCGCTTTGTTCCCATTCCTAGGCCTTTCCTGTCCCATCGTCGCCATAAGACCTATATATGACGGTGTGACGTAAAGCAAACAGCAAAAAAAAAAAAAAAAAAAAAAAGTAAAAGTCACAGCACCCAAAGACATCTCTGTATTGAGCGACTAAAATGTCACCAGGACACTTTTCTTTCCTGATATGCTCAGCTTGTTAAAAGCCAAATGTAATTAATGTTATTGGCTTCACGCCCCGCTAACTACTTCTACGATTTTCGGAGACGCCGATGTGGAGGAATTTAGTCCTGCAGGAGTTCTTTTACGTGCCAGTAAATCTACCGACACGAGGCTGACGTATTTGAGCACCTTCAACTACCACCGGACTGAACCAGGATCGAACCTGCCAAGTTGGGGTCAGAAGGCCAGCACCTCAACCGTCTGAACCACTCAGCCCAACTTGTGAAAACTAAATTTTTGTTTTTGGAAAATCCAAATAGTGGGGGAGGGTGAAAAGGGGGGGGGGTGAATTTTTAAAATGAGTGTATCTATATCTCAAAACTTTAAAAGTTTACAGATGTAAATATTTATATTTAGAATCTCCTTTAAAAATAAAGAAACATGTATTTATTTGTTCTCTGAAAATCCCAATAGGAGGAGTGAAAAGGGAAAAAAAAGGGATTGAATGCCTTTAATGTGGATGCTTATATCTCAGAAACTGAAGATATTACAGACCTGAAAATTGGTATCTCGGATCTCCTTTAAAAATAAAGAAACACGAATTTCTTATTTTTGAAAAATCCAAATAATGGGGTTAAACATGAGTGACAAATTACGGTGAAATTTTAGAAAGACTTTATCTACAGTATATCTCAGAAACATAAAATATTACAGACGTAAAAATTGGTATTTGGAATCTCCTGTAAAAGTAAAGAAACATGGGTGATTTGTTTCTGGAAAATCCACTTAAGGAGAACTAAAAAGGGGGTGACATCTTTATCATGTTTAACTTATTCCCTCCACAAAGATATTTAATTCTCTTTCATGGGCCCCGGAAGTGGGTAGGCCAGTTGCCCCAACCATAAATATATATTTTTTTCAGAAATGATAGATTATAGACCTACAGTACTATGATCTTTCTTTCTTTCTTAATCAGTTTATCCTTCAGGGTTGGTTTTCTCTCGGACTCAGCGAGAGATTTCACCTCTACCACTTCAAGGGCAGTGTCCTGGAACGTGAGACTTTGGGCATGGTGATGAAACTGGTGAGGAGGGCCATTACCTCGCCCAGGCGGCCTCACCTGTTATGCTCAACAGGGACCTTGTTGGAGGATGGGAGGATCGGAAGGGATAGACAAGGAAGAGGGAAGGAAACGGCCGTGGCCTTAGGTGCCTGGAGGAGAAGTAGGAAAATACGAAAAACCACTTCGAGGATGGCTGAGGTGGGATTCGAAACCCTTCTACTCAGTTGACCTCCCGATGCTGAGTAGACCCCGTTCCAGCCTTCGTACTATTTGTTTTCAACTTTCATGGCAGAGCCGGGAATCGAAACCGGGCCTCGGGGAGTGGCACACATTAACCACTACACCACAGAAGCGGACTAGTACTATAATGCTACCTATATGTTTATGTTAGTGCTGAAATCCGATTTCTTACTTTACTAATGTTGAAAGCCCGAAAATGTAATGTTATTCTTTAATAGGGGAATCAGTCTAGAAGGAAATGTTGAAAGTGATGTGATTTCTATCCAGGTTCGTTGTTATCCTAATACTAGGGTTTACAGTACATTGCACGTATATAAAGGACACCACTTACAAACTTGCTTGTTATCCGCTAATTTCTGCGGCCACAAAAGTCACATTTTTCAAGAATGATGACATCTACACATGGTAGATTGTCTGACTGTGCTGTTTTGAACCTTTCTTCTGTCATTTCGAAGTTGTTCGCGATCATGAATAATAAACAATCGGCTTTTAGCAACGGCTGATGCACAACGGCTGGCAGAGCTCCATGCGGTACTGGATCGTGACGTCACAGCGCGCCGCTTACGTCAGAGGCCGTTTCACTCGCCTTGCGGAAAGGCGCTATTAAATATTTTTTTAATGGTAGAAAACAAGGCAACACGCCACAATGTAATACGTTTACGTACTCTTTCATTGGTGTACTTTTCAAAAAAAATATTTTTGATAATGATGCATGTTCCCAATTAAGTATCACATTGATACGGTTTTTAATTTATAGAGTCGTCGCAAAATTAACGTAAAAAGAAAATTAATGTAAAAGGTAACTTAAGACGCAATAGGACACGATATGAGTTATAAAAAATACTAGTGGCATTCCCTACGCTATATTTACAATGAACACAAAATAAGCAAAGTATATCACATATACATCGGATAAAGAAAGGGAAATCTTACATACTACACTGACTCGACGTGAAACGCGGTTCACCAAACGATCTAGTGAGAACTAGATTGACGACCAATATTATTCATCACTCGGGCTGTTCCCCAATAAACAGCAAGACAACATAACCAAACAACATGAAATATCACAAAACACCCTCCTGTAAGTTAAAACGTATTATTATCCTTTATTAAACATGTGGAAAGAAATGGGCAACATTGCATTCTTCTGCTGCATTTGCGCACACAAAAGCGCGTTCATCTGTCACCTATTTCCTGCTGTGGGCTGAAAAGGAATGTTAGAACTCAATACTGCACTGAGGCTTGGTTGCTGTTCGCCAAGATTGTATCACGGAAATAACATCTCATTCACACTGTCTATGATAACACAGCTGATAAGTAGACCTGTAAGGCAATATCGTATTTCCTCGGCTGCACGGAACTCACATACAATCGTGCTTCTTACTAGCATACTACAATAATTTATCACACACATCAGACTCACTGGTCTGGCATCAATTTCCGTCAATTCTGATTGTACCGGGCGGTACACCTCCACGCCGCTAATTCAAATATTAGGCCAGTTGAAACCTCTCTACAGGAGAAACTCTGAACTTTAAAATCTGTATTAAATCAAAGGTTTCGCGGAAGATGTCTCTACCGTAAATTTTGAAGTTTTGAACGATGTCTATTTCGATTTGTATTTGTTTGCTCTGTAGCAAGAAGTGTGGACATTCTCTCGAGATGGCACTACTTAAGAACTGTAATTGTGCACCCTAGTGCGAAGTGAAGGCACTGTTTTTTGAAGAAATTAGGTATTCATAAGTTTGTTCTTTGTTAAATTTCTTTCATTCATTTCTTGGGTTGGCAGTATAACACTTCTCTTTCCGCCAGTTTTGAATTTGACCAATGAGTAATTTCTGTAATTAATTTTCAACCAATCCTAGATGTCTTCTTCAGTTTTGACTTGTAATCTTTAGCCGACCAATAAAAATTTATGGGCGGGTAGGTATCATTCATGAAAGGTCTCGAATGTTCCACGAGGGTATATAAACTGCTGATTTTCTTGTCTCGGGGCCACTTCAGTAACATCTTTCGCAGTGTGTGAAGATAGATAGCAGGGGGCGGGAAGCGCCTCTTTCTTCGGGCAGCAGTTCATCCACAAGGTTATGGCCGTTTAATAACTTTATTTCTTGCTAGCTCAGCAGTTTAACCCTCGGGGCAGGTTCGAAACATTTCTCATGTAACCTATCTTTAAAATGTAATAGACATTTGGTAAGATTTCGTCTCTTTAACTACAAAATGGGATAGAGAGTGCGTAACCCTCTCGAGCTCCCACTCATATTGTTTTGAGGTGACTACGTTTTCATAACCGTTTTTCTTCTCTTCGTAATGTAATAAAGTTTTCTTATCGTGTCACCTCCATAGTATGGGATTAGCCTCTGTATAACTGGCCGAGTGCCACTTAGGTTTTAAGAAGTTTCATGTAGGAGTGCAAGATACGTCTCCAGTCAAGTTGTTTTTTTTTTGGGCCATTTAATTAACCCAGTGTTTGTTTTCTTCATGTGAAGGCCCTGTAGGTTGGGTACAAGATTTCCCCGTTTCACGGTATGTGTGCATTAATGGCAGTTATGAGTAAAGGTTGTTGTAGCCTTTGACAGGCTGGTAAAATTGAGAGCGGGTCTGCTCTTTTCATCTTAACGTTGTAATTAGGAGCAAGTGCTCCTTGTACTTAGGGTTTTTTCTGCCCTTTAGCTATTGTGGTGGTGAGCTGAGAGCTCAGAAATTAATCTTGGGGCTCTGTCAATTCTTAAATTGTTAACTTGCTACTTGGTACCTGTTACATCTTTGTTGCTTGTTGTCAGTTGTTGATTTTGAAAAGAATATATAAGCTTTGTTAAAGTTTTAAATTAACTTTAATTTCGTAAGTTGAGACCTATTCCCGCCCGCACCTTCTTTCACCTCTAACTACCACGGATAACTCCGTAACAAGTGGTAGCAGAGCGTGGTTGAATGGGTCACAATTTAGCCCCTTTTGATGGATAAACATTGTTTTCATTCCGAACTCTAACAATTTTCTCAGTTGCTGGAATTTTTTATTTTTTTCTAAAATTTTTCTGTCATCATGTCCGGCTCTCGCGACGTCCTCCATCCCGGCTATTTGCGCAAGGAGGAACTGATTTATGAATTAACGATTAGCAATGTTCAATCTGGAGGCACGGTTGCGATAGACACCAATAAGTTAAAAGATTCCCTTGATTTGCCTATTACCATCCCTACTTTGGGAGAAAAAGAGATAGATGACGCTCTCTCCACGATCACTGATAACGCTACTGAGCTAGCATCTGTAGTCAGTTTTTTTTGAAGTAAGTGATCCATCTCCTAATCAACTCAAAAGAGTACAGGCCAGATTGTACCACTTTGATAATAGGGTACGTGATCTATTGTCCTTGAAGTTAAATGATCTTCAGGGTAAGGAAGCTAGTGCTGTTGCTGAGAACCTGTCTAAAATGTCTAGTAAAGTTAGCCACTTGTTATCTGGATCTGCTATTCCAAAAACCGACCAGCCTATGGTAGTAAATATCGTAAGTGGGGAGGATCCCTCTAAAGAGGAAGGAGGTAGTACTGCGGAGGCTACCCAACGAACATCTGCCCCATTAGAAACTGCGTCCGATCGTCGCACGTCCATTCCACCCTTCGTGTTAAATAATGCTCCTTCTGAATCTGCTTCTCCGCCACTTAGGCCCCTTCCTACTATGTCACCTGGGTTCAGTAGTTTGCCTCATCCATTAGCCATGTTACTTAGGGGTATTTCTAAGTTTTCAGTCAACTCTACCAGTGATGTAATTTCTTTTTTGAGATTTTTGGTCGAATTCCAGGATCATGCTCTAGTGTTTTCCCTCTCTGCTTCACAAATTCTTCAGATTATATATCCGTATGCCATAGGTGTCCTCTCGGACAAAATTGTTAGGGCAATAGCTGAGCAGTCATCAATTGAAGATTTTCATGCACACCTTCTTGCAAATTTTATCCCCGCTCGAGCTAGGTCATCGCTCATTCAAAAGTACTACTACCGAGTACAGCGGTTGGATGAAAATTTGGCAGATTTCATCCAAGACATTAAGTTCTACACTAGGGTATTTGCTCTACATTTCCCTGAAGATCAAATTGTACAGGCTATTGTGGAAGGAATTTCACCACCTTACAGATCATACTTGTGTTTCGCATCGCGTCCGCAAACTTTTGCCGAGTTAGAGGCTATGGCTGTCTCAGCCGAAGGAGTTAGATACGCCGATACCTTGCGTGTCGCGAAAGAACCCAATCCATCGTCTAGTAGTTTTCGGCCTCCACCTCGCCGACCCGTCACACCCCGTAAATGTTACGCTTGCGGGTCGCCAGACCATCTTCGCAATAAATGCCCATTGATCAAATCTAGTAGGACAAATAATGAAGCAAGTTCATCCCAAGGCTGTTTTAGATGCGGCGCGTTTTCCCATATCGCCAAGAACTGCCCAAATTCGAATAGCACCCCCTCCTGCTCAACTTCTGGTGCAACTTCCACCAATGCCAATAATAATAAGTGACTAGTGGCTTCGGCTGAGTCGGTGAACCCATCTTACCGAGGCTCAGCCCTAAGTAAACTGGTCGAAATTTCAGGGAAAACTCAGTCTCTAAATGTATCTTTTGAATGTCCCAAAGAATGTCTTAGGATTGCGGCGGATACCCCCGCACCGGTTCCATTTCTCAAAATTGAATTGAATAATGAGCCCGTAACTGCTCTTTTAGATTCAGGCAGTGTTTGTTCAATTATTTCGGCCGAGTGGTATTCGAAAGTGAAATCTGTTTGTAAACTTCCTGACTGTTGCTCGTCTTCGGTTCAATATGTGTCGGCTAATTCTTCTCCATTAGAAATTTTAGGCTCCTTAAATGCCAAAATTCGTATTTCTAAATTTACTTGGAAAGTTAAATTGCTTGTGGCAAAGCACTTGTCTTGCCCCATTATATTGGGAGCCGACTTCATGTCCCATACTGGTCTAGTGCTCGATCTTCAGAGCAGGTCGTGCACATTCAAATTTGCTTCTAATTGTAAAATCCCCTTACTTAAATGTAGTTCTGTGTCATGTTCATCTGTTTCGCCTACCCAGGATGAGATGTTGTTAGATCTTAGACATCTACCTGAGGAGCAGGCTGATAGTATTCGTAAGCTGTGTCAGTCGTTTCCAGAGGTTTTCTCGGATACTCTTGGTGTTACTGACCTTATTGAATACAAGATCGAGGTTACGGATTCGATTCCTGTCCGTTTTCCACCTTATAGGCTATCTCCACCTAAAATGAAGGCTTTGAAGGTGATCATTGATCAGATGTTGAAGGATGGCATTATTCGGCCCTCTAAGTCGGCGTATTCATCGTCTATTTTCCTTGTTTCGAAACCGCAAGGTGGCTTCAGGCCTGTGACTGATTATAGGGCTCTCAATCGGAAGGTGGTGTTACAATCTGTGCCCCTTCCAGACCTTCACTCTTGTTTTTCATGGTTTCGTAAGGCTAAGTTCTTTACCATCTTAGATCTTAACCAGGCTTATAATCAGGTACCGTTAGCAGAGGAATCTAAACACCTGACTGCTTTCGCCACTGATTGGAATTTGTATGAATACAACCGCGTGCCTTTCGGGCTCCCCACGGGAGCAGCTGTGCTTACGAGACTGCTAGATAGGGTCTTCTCCGACATCAAGATTGAGTACTTGTACCACTATCTTGATGATGTCGTCGTATTTTCGGAGACCTTCGAAGAACACCTAGATCATCTGAGAGAAGTTCTCAATCGCCTTCGTAAGGCTGGGTTAACTGTGAAGTTGTCCAAGGTCGCCTTCGCTAAGCCTTCCATGTCATTCCTAGGGCATATTGTGTCGCCCGATGGCGTTGCAGTCGATCACTCTAGAACACAGGCCATCCGTGACTTCAAACCTCCTAAGGACATCAAAGGTATTGCTAGGTTCATTGGCATGGTGAATTTCTTCAGAAAATTTATTCCTAACTTCGCTAACAGAGCGGCGCCCTTGAAAATTCTTCGTAGGAAAGGCGTCAAATTTGAGTGGGGACCTTCTCAACAAGCCGCTTTTGAAGATCTTAAATTAGCTCCCTGTAATGCCCCTGTTCTCACTATGCCTGATTTCTCGAAGAAATTCATCGTCCAAACCGACGCGTCGTCGTCCGCAGTAGCGGCAGTCCTTCTTCAAGAGACTGAACTAGGGAGGCGTCCCATCGCCTATGCCTCTAGGACTCTATCGGCTCAAGAAGCCAACAATTCCATCTATGAGCTTGAAGGTTTGGCAGTCTTATTTGCTTTAGAAAAGTTCCGTCTCAATCTGGAACATGTCAGATTCGACTTGGAGACCGATAACCAAGCCTTAAGTTGGGTCTTAGCTAGGCCGCGTCGTACTGGTCGTATAGCCCGGTGGGCCATCCGAATTTCTGCCTTCCAATTTGACGTTAGGCATATCAGAGGTACTGAAAATGTTGTGGCAGACGGACTAAGCCGTATGTTTTCCAATGATGTAGAGACCCATGAACTGGTCGATAGTTCTTCACCTCCCGAGTCCATACGACCCGAGGTTAATGCCATTTTAACTGATGCTCCCATGTTATTTAGGGATCTTGAGAAATATCAACGCGAAGATCCGACGCTGGCCCCTATCATGGAAACCCTTTCTTCTGGGGAACCTGTTGTCCCTTATGTGCTGAGGAATGGTGTTATATGTTGCCCGTCGAGGCATGATAATAAGATGAAGGTGGTGGTTCCAGCCGTTCTTGTGCCCATGATCTTCAAGTACTATCATGAGACCCCATTAGGGGGCATTTAGGTATCTTCAAAACCCGTGAAAAGATCCGGGAGATGTTCATTTGGAAAGGTATGGACGGTGAAATTCGTGAACTAGTTAAAGCTTGTAAATCTTGTTGGCTTAGTAAACCCACCACGTCCACTAAGCAAGGGCTTTTGTCTTCTCATCAAGCGTCGCGCCCAATGGAACGCCTGTATATTGACTACGTTGGACCCTTCCCCCAGTCAAAGGGGAAGGCCAATAAATTCATCCTTGTGTGTGTAGATGGTTTTACTAGATTTTCATGGTTATTTCCGACTAAGCTGGCTACCGCTCAGTCCACCATTTCTTGTTGAATTCCGTTTTTGCTTCTTTTGGTCCTTGTCAATATATAATGTCTGATAATGCTAAGGCTTTCACATCTAATCTATTTCGTAAATTCTGTTTTGATCTGTCCATCTCTCATGTAACTACTTCTGCTTACTATCCTCAACCTTCTCTTGTTGAACGGGTCAATCGTAACTTGAGGTCGGCTCTTATTGCCTATCACCATGAAGATCATTCTAGGTGGGACACGTCCCTGCATTGGATAGCTTTTGCTTTGAATTCGACGGTTCATGAATTTCATAAGGTTACTCCAGCATCGTTGATATTCAAGTTTGTTCCCAGCACGCCGCTCTCTAACCTTTGGTCTCTTAGTGATATCCCATCAGAGACAATAGACCCTGATAACATTAAAGATCTTTGGAAGAAGGCTAAGGCCAATCTTAAAGTGTCTCACGAAAAGGTTAGGGAAAGATATGATCGTGGACGGAGACCCACCAATTTGAAGGTAGGCGACTAAGTAATGGTCAAGAATTTTGTTCCCGCGGGCGAACTTGCCCCCAGATTTCATGGGCCGTGTATTATTCTCGATTTCCTCACACCCGTTACTTTATTATTAAGCAATCCAGCCACCGAAAGGATCTTTAGGGTTCACCTGTCGCAGGTGAAACCTGTGTAATTTCCGCGCTAGCTTAGCTGATTTTTTTTTTTTACCTTTTGAAAGAAATCTGAAGGTTATATTTTGGTTTTCATGTTGAGGCCTTCTGCCCTTGGAATCATGTTCTTTGTATGTAAATATTCATTGTACAACCTCCCCCGTCAGTTGAACTGCTGTCCTGTCCACCTAGGCCATTACCAAGCTCCCGTCTCCTGCTCAAAACACACCAGCGGCTAATTAAAATGAAATAAAATCCTCCACGCCGCTGGCCCCTCAGCCTCACCACAAAGACTGTACCCTAAAAACATTTCTGTCCAACAAAAATTCTGCCGCCGAGATATTAATGTTTCAGTGCCCCCGCAGCCGTGCGGCGCCGTAAAGCCACAGTGGTGGAGTACGGGCCCGCTCTACTCCAGTTGCGGTCAACCAGTGTACGGCGAGTCGGAGCCGTCCTTCCGGCCAAGGCTGATGTGCGTCGCACCACCTGCTAACTGCCCGCGGACTGTAAACAATCGTCGCGTGTGCGGCGTGCTTCACCACCACTACCCCTCTCATAGTAGCGGGAGAGGTGTATCTCAGGGTACTTGAGGGGCCCGAGCGGCCTACTCTGGAAACAAGCAGCGGCGGCTGATCTGGCCGTCAAAGCAATCGGCAACTAATGTACTTATGCAGCTACGTAGACATGCCATATCCACAATTACTACGTTTTGGGATTAAACACCAACATCTGGTGGACTTAGAAAAAAAATTCTCTTCTTCCAAGAATTGAAACTTTCCTTTGGAGTTCAACTACTACAACCATAGAGACCTTTTAGTCAAATCTACTACAAAAGTTTAAAAACTGGATTTTATTTAAGCCCACTCATATCAAACTAACTTCTGGTTTCCTCTTCTAAATTCTTCGACTCCTCAACAAAAACTTGGACTTTTTTGAACAAATTTTTGTTTTCTCCTGTGTCACCCCGGGGGGCCTGTGCCGGGCGGTACACCTCCACGCCGCTAATTCAAATATTGCGCCAGTTGAAACTTCTCTACAGGAGAAACTCTGAACTTATAATCTGGATTAAATCTAGGTTTCGCGGAAGATGTCTCTACCGTAAATTTTGAAGAGTTTTGAACGATGTATATTTCGATTTGTATTTGTTTGCTCTGTAGCAAGAAGTGTGGACATTCTCTTCTAGATGGCACTGCTTAAGAACTGTAATTGTGCACCCTAGTGCGAAGTGAAGGAACTGTTTTTTGAAGAAATTAGGTATTCATAAGTTTGTTCTTTGTTAAATTTCTTTCATTCATTTTTTGGGTCGGCAGTATAACACTTCTCTTTCCGCCAGTTTTGAATTTGACTAATGAGTAATTTCTGTAATTAATTTTCAACCAATCCTAGATGTCTTCTTCAGTTTTGACTTGTAATCTTTAGCCGACCAATAAAAATTAATGGGCGGGTTGGTATCATTCATGAAAGGTCTCGAATGTTCCACGAGGGTATATAAACTGCTGATTTTCTTGTCTCGGGGCCACTTCAGTAACATCTTTCGCAGTGTGTGAAGATAGATAGCAGGGGGCGGGAAGCGCCTCTTTCTTCGGGCAGCAGTTCATCCACAAGGTTATGGCCGTTTAATAACTTTATTTCTTGCTAGCTCAGCAGTTTAACCCTCGGGGCAGGTTCGAAACTTTTCTCATGTAATCTATATTTAAAATGTAATAGACATTTGGTAAAATTTCGTCTCTTTAACTACAAATTGGGATAGAGAGTGCGTAACCCTCTCGAGCTCCCACTCATATTGTTTTGAGGTGACTACGTTTTCATAACCGTTTTTCTTCTCTTCGTAATGTAATAAAGTTTTCTTATCGTGTCACCTCCATAGTATGGGATCAGCCCCTGTATAACGGGCCGAGTGCCACTTAGGTTTTAAGAAGTTTCATGTAGGAGTGCAAGATACGCCTCCAGTCAAGTTGGTTTTTTTTGGCCCAATTAATTAACCCAGTGTTTGTTTTCTTCATGTGAAGGCCCTGTAGGTTGGGTACAAGATACCCCCATTTCACGGTATGTGTGCCTTAAGGGCAGTTATGAGTAAAGGTTGTTGTAGCCTTTGACAGGCTGGTAAAATTGAGAGCGGGTCTGCTCTTTTCATCTTAACATTTTAATTAGGAGCAAGTGTTCCTTTTACTTAGCGTTTTTCTGCCCTTTAGCTATTGTGGTGGTGAGCTGAGAGCTCAGAAATTAATCTTGGGGCTCTGTAAATTCTTAAATTGTTAACCTGCTACTTGGTACCTGTTACATCTTTGTTATTTGTTGTCAGTTGTTGATTTTGAAAAGAAAATATAAGCTTTGTTAAAGTTTTAAATTAACTTTAATTTGGTAAGTTGAGACCTATTCCCGCCCGCACCTTCTTTCACCTCTAACTACCACGGATAACTCCGTAACAAGTGGTAGCAGAGCGTGGTTGAATGGGTCACAATTTAGCCCCTTTTGATGGATAAACATTGTTTTCATTCCGAACTCTAACAATTTTCTCAGTTGCTGGATTTTTTTTATTTTTTCCTAAAATTTTTCTGTCATCATGTCCGGCTCTCGCGACGTCCTCCATCCCGGCTATTTGCGCAAGGAGGAATTGATTTATGAATTAACGATTAGCAATGTTCAATCTGGAGGCACGGTTGCGATAGACACCAATAAGTTAAAAGATTCCCTTGATTTGCCTATTACCATCCCTACTTTGGGAGAAAAAGAGATAGATGACGCTCTCTCCACGATCACTGATAATGCTACTGAGCTAGCATCTGTAGTCAGTTTTTTTAAGTAAGTGATCCATCTCCTAATCAACTCAAAAGAGTACAGGCCAGAATGTACCACTTTGATAATAGGGTACGTGATCTATTGTCCTTGAAGTTAAATGATCTTCAGGGTAAGGAAGCTAGTGCTGTTGCTGAGAACCTGTCTAAAATGTCTAGTAAAGTTAGCCACTTGTTATCTGGATCTGCTATTCCAAAAACCGACCAGCCTATGGTAGTAAATATCGTAAGTGGGGAGGATCCCTCTAAAGAGGAAGGAGGTAGTACTGCGGAGGCTACCCAACGAACATCTGCCCCATTAGAAACTGCGTCCGATCGTCGCACGTCCATTCCACCCTACGTGTTAAATAATGCTCCTTCTGAATCTGCTTCTCCGCCACTTAGGCCCCTTCCTACTATGTCACCTGGGTTCAGTAGTTTGCCTCATCCATTAGCCATGTTACTTAGGGGTATTTCTAAGTTTTCAGTCAACTCTACCAGTGATGTAATTTCTTTTTTGAGATTTTTGGTCGAATTCCAGGATCATGCTCTAGTGTTTTCCCTCTCTGCTTCACAAATTCTTCAGATTATATATCCGTATGCCATAGGTGTCCTCTCGGACAAAATTGTTAGGGCAATAGCTGAGCAGTCATCAATTGAAGATTTTCATGCACACCTTCTTGCAAATTTTATCCCCGCTCGAGCTAGGTCATCGCTCATTCAAAAGTACTACTACCGAGTACAGCGGTTGGATGAAAATTTGGCAGATTTCATCCAAGACATTAAGTTCTACACTAGGGTATTTGCTCTACATTTCCCTGAAGATCAAATTGTACAGGCTATTGTGGAAGGAATTTCACCACCTTACAGATCATACTTGTGTTTCGCATCGCGTCCGCAAACTTTTGCCGAGTTAGAGGCTATGGCTGTCTTAGCCGAAGGAGTTAGATACGCCGATACCTTGCGTGTCGCGAAAGAACCCAATCCATCGTCTAGTAGTTTTCGGCCTCCACCTCGCCGACCCGTCACACCCCGTAAATGTTACGCTTGCGGGTCGCCAGACCATCTTCGCAATAAATGTCCATTGATCAAATCTAGTAGGACAAATAATGAAGCAAGTTCATCCCAAGGCTGTTTTAGATGCGGCGGGTTTTCCCATATCGCCAAGAACTGCCCAAATTCTAATAGCACCCCCTCCTGCTCAACTTCTGGTGCAACTTCCACCAATGCCAATAATAATAAGTGACTAGTGGCTTCGGCTGAGTCGGTGAACCCATCTTCCCGAGGCTCAGTCCTAAGTAAACTGGTCGAAATTTCAGGAAAAACTCAGTCTCCAAATGTATCTTTTGAATGTCCCAAAGAATGTCTTAGGATTGCGGCGGATACCCCCGCACCGGTTCCATTTCTCAAAATTGAATTGAATAATGAGCCCGTAACTGCTCTTTTAGATTCAGGCAGTGTTTGTTCAATTATTTCGGCCGAGTGGTATTCGAAATTGAAATCTGTTTGTAATACTGCTAATCAATATTCTCTCAGAATACAATAGCAGGGACATATTCACTTCACATCATTCTTTTCACTTCATCAGGCATGCACTCGGCCTGCATAATCACTTCATAATTACGCATGCATTAAAACCTCTTATATTTCTTACAATCTCATCAGCCTTTCCCATTATGAATCCAGGTTCGATTCCCGTACAAATCATTGTGCAAACAGCTCCCAACCTATATTGGAAGATCCTTTTCATTCAACGTTGCTATGTAGCTCCACACTTGGCAGCTTCTGAAATACCATGCGTCATGCAATATAAGTGTTACATACATCTAAATGATCAAATTAAACTGAATTTACTCTCGACGTAGCAAGTGTTTAACTTGGAACTTGGATGATCTTGTCAATCTAATCCTCCTATCACTAATATACAAGAAAATCGGAATAATACTAAGCTAATTATCATGCATAATGTAACAACAAAAGAAATCCTAATAACTCCCGCATTATCCCATCTAACTAATCGTAAAGTAAAATAAAAATATCGAAATCATGCATTCCTCTCTTATCCGTATTTACAAAATTACAAATGTGAAATAAACACATGCCGTCAGGCTAAATTTACGTTAAAGAAAAATCCCTACACTAAACTGCACTAGTATTTAAACATAATTCGTAAAACATGCCATCTATTAAAACATGCGTCTTATCTTGGACGACTCTCAGGACATTGGCAACGGCTCACATCCTTGCCCTGGTATGTGCTTACTCCATGTTGATCACTGCTTTAACTCATAGAAACAATCTTCTTTCTTCTGTGGGCGGTGCGATCTTCTTGATGTAAGTTCCTGAATACTGCAACACAGAAGGCTTTAGGTGAATGTCTCTTCACCGCTCAATTCTGCACGTGCCGAACAAACCCTTGTTAGCTGTTAACTGAGCCAACACACTGATAAACAAATACACTTGAAATTCAGTTAGGGTTTCTATATAGGCTACAGTTATTTAGAGCGGCTTGCGGTACGGTTCAAAAGTTCCTCGCGAAACGCGACCGACACGAGAATGCAAAACAGCTGAGCGTCTCTTCTTCACTTTCCAATCTGCGGCTATTATTACCATCTACTTATCTGTGATAAACATTGTGCCATAATATAATCGGCAATTTAGCACTGCACCAGATAATTCAGTAAACTGCACGACTAAAATCACGGTTTATCGGTCGTAAAACCATACACTGTTAGATATATCCACGTGACAACATTCACGCACAAGTATTGTAGCAATACCGAACAACGTTCACATCACGTCGGCTCCCAAGATCAGAGTGACGCTCTCCAAAGCTTGGACTCTAAGGATGCGTGGCTAACGCCGTTGTAGCTATGGGATTCCCGCATGTTTAAAAGAACAGCCAATCAGCGTGCTTGCCGTTGACAATGACTTGATATTAATTATAACACACCATAAAACACATTCTAACTCACAACAAATTTACTCAGATTATTTCTATAGCGTACTCCTGATTATATATCACTTTTCGACCTGTCGATATCCGTCAAATAACACAACTGACTCCATGCAATTGTCCATGTTGGTTAACCTGGGATTATGATTTCGCGCGATCCAGACTCCATATTTGCCACACCCACACGTTCTCATTGGCTGAAAATTTCTCTTGGCCAACATATGCTACACGTGCCGAGATGTGCTAACTTCTGGTAACACTAAGCCTTTCTCACGGCCCCGAGGAAGTATCGCGCAATATCCAGCGACTTGATGTCTCCATAGACTTCCGGTCTCAGCTATCCTGCGATTCATTACCTTTTACCATACTTGACTGAACTTTATTTCAATAAAATTATATAATATGGCAAATAATAATCTGATTGTCTCATATGGGCCGTCAGGATACGGCTCACTACATCCTTGTGGCTTACAGAACGGAGCTTCAACCGCCACATCATCAGAAAATAGACACAAATAAGCCCTCTTCGGATTCTAACATTTGCGTCACAATAAACGCCACGTCAGAGCTCACAGTAACTCGTACTTCACACATATACTCATTAGCGCTTCCGGCGTCTCGCACCTCGAATATGCAGGTTCGACTCTTGGCTCTCTCTTGGCCCGTTATCTTAGCCTCCTCTCGGCTAATCTCATTAACATTACAAAGGGACATTGAGAGTATCCAAGAATGGGTTGAAGAAAATAATATGAAGGTTAATGGAGGCAAATCAACTGTTACAACATTTACAAACAGGAGCTTTAAAACTGAATTTGAATATACTTTGGATGAGGTAGTTATCCCTAAAGATGGCAAGTGCAAATACTTAGGTGTGAGATTTGAAAGTAATTTGCACTGGAAGGGTCATGTTGATGACATTGTTGGGAAAGCATACAGATCGTTACATGTCATAATGAGGCTACTTAAAGGATGCAACAAGGAATTAAAAGAAAAAAGTTACTTAAGTATGGTTTGTCCATTATTGGAATATGCAAACAGTGTTTGGGATCCTCACCAAGAATACCTAATAAAAGAACTAGATGGTGTGCAGAGGAAAGCAGCAAGGTTTGTAACAGGGGATTTCAGGAGAAAGAGTAGTGTATCAGAAATGTTAAAGGAACTTGGTTGGGAACCTTTAAGTAAGAGAAGGAAGAAAACTAGACTTATAGGATTATATAGAGCCTATACAGGAGAAGAAGCATGGAGAGATATCCGTGAGAGGCTTCAGTTGGAAAATAATTATATTGGTAGAACTGACCACAAGTACAAAATTAGAAGGAATTTTAGCAGAAGCGATTGGGGTAAATTTTCATTCATTGGGAAGGGCGTGAAGGAGTGGAACAGTTTACCAGGGGTAGTGTTTGATCCTTTTCCAAAATCTGTACAGATATTCAAGAAGAGAATAAACAACAACAGAGAAAATAAATGAAATGTTAGAGGGCATTCAACCAGTGCAGGATATTGTAAATAAAAATGTGTGTGATTAAATTAATTCCATCCCCTGGTCTATGGAGTTTGGACAGCCCAAGTAGGGGACTGCCTGTAGGGGTGAAGTACAGTGGGGACTTCGAGGGCCCTGGGACCGCTACGGTAGCTGTGAAGGCCCTTCAGGAACTCTGAAAAGTGGTAGCAAAAGGGGCTCTGGTTAAGACGCAGCAGGTCGTTATGCTACTTATGTTCCAAAATGGGTAAAATATAAATATGTAAATAAATTCAGTGTTAATTTTAATCTTATACCAGTTGTATATTATTATTAGAAGTAATTTCACATACTGTATATGAGTTGACTATGTTTGTAAGATATTATAAGTAGAATTTTGTAAACAATATAAATTTATTAAGGATGATGTATGTGTTTAATAGAACAAATTATTAGCGTAAATTGTATAATATTGTATTCTAGGAAAATTTTCTTTGTCTCTTGTTAATTTAAAATTTAGTGCTTGACAATAATGTATTTTAGTGTACCATTTGCCACCTCATTTGCAAATAAAGAGATTTTGATTTGACATCTCGGCTCACTCTCGGCCGGTTAACTAAGCCTTTGCACGGCTAATTCCACTATTATCTCTTGGTGGCAGTACACACAAATATCTGGGCTCATTCCGACCTCGCATTTATCCTCTCTGAGTTCGCATCTCACCCTCGGCTACGGGTCGGTCTGTTGCATATAATTCTAAAGGACCCTCGCTCATCATAACGGTGGAAATAATTTCACTGTTCTCGCTCCAAGCTGAAAACCATGCTCCAGGCAACTCATGCACATCCTGACGTTATCTGCATGGCATTCGATAATGGGTTCCCCGTTCGGAACACTAGACGTGATCTTACCCCCGAATTTAACTGAAAATAATGACATCAATAACCCTAGCACCCAAAAGTGACACTTAAAAAACTACATAAGAAACACATAACCACTAAAGTAATATCACCCTCATACATTCTTAAGCAAAGCTAATAAAACAGATGGCTAGCTTGCATCACCAGCCCACGTTAAATTAATTAAAGAATACTTAAAATGACTATGCGTATGGCATTGAACTTACGTAATTAAATGTTTACCTGAAATAAGTCTATAACCAAAACATCCTGCTTAAAATTGCGGTTCAACTCATCTGATATTCTCCGCCATTGCCTCTGGCCACCAACCGGGGCTCGTGGTAGAATTTGCCCATCCTGGAGCTGGGGACGTCAAATCTGGAGGCCTGTCACTCGACTCCTGGGAACGCCATCACTGCTGCCGTCTGCTTCTTTCTTGTATTCTCTGCACGTCCTGGAAATTGGTTGCTGCAAGTATTCTTCCTTACTGCCTTCCACGTATATGCGCACAGTGCTGCGACCTAGGCAAGATCGTATAACTAATCTCCTACTTATGAATTAGTCCTGTCACAAGTACAGCCTATTGTGGTATGAAACCAGTCACAAGTTCATTAGGCAGATAACTTTCCGCGAACCGCAATAAAAATGACGAACTTGATCTCGTTCAGCTATCCTCGATTCGCAGTACATGCTCGGGCGAGCTAGTTTACATCATGTTGAAAATTCTACTATCACATTGCTTAAGGCACTGTTATTTAGGCAAGTTATCTCGAGGTATCACGCGAACGACACGCACTTCGCACTGGTCTGTCAATCACAAGGGCGTAGCTCCTCGGGCGGCTCTCCTTTATCACCCGTTACGGGTGATACATTCCGGTTCTCTCTACAGACTGTCTCTTTGTACTGGCCGTTTGCTGTCAACTGTCGTTTGAAATTGAGTGAAGAAACCCTAAAATTGATTGCTTCTCACCTCAACGGTGCAAGTAGCCTTCCATAAATTAAATCAACATGTTTTATTGTCCAATGAATGATATAACTGGCACTCGTGTGGAAATAATTTGCTATCAGGCCTAAAGTGCTCATATTTGGCTACACGTGACAAATTCAAATCACTCTATCACCCTCGCGCGATCTCTTTTCTCTCTCTCCCTGGCTGGATAACGCTATCTCCGGAGTCTTTACCAGTAAGTTTGAAATAAAGCTTCCTGTCCGTCCGGGGTCTTCACAAGTAATCGCACGGACTGGAACTTGCGCTATGGGGCCGCCTCCTCCTGGGGCACGGAGTTCCAGTTCTGCATGGTGCTATATTTGAATGAAAATGAAAATACACAGCCTGCTTCCAGACATTCGACTGGGTCAGGAATGGAATGAACGAAGCCCCATCTAGTGGAGAGGATAGGAAATTTGCCGGCTGCCTAAGCCTGTCGCACTCCTCTCGGGCAATGATTAATGAATGGCAGATGAAATGAAATGATATTGGAGAGTATTGCTGGAATGATATATGACAGGGAAAACCGGAGTACCCGGAGAAAAAAACTGTCCGCCTCCGCTTTGCCCAGCACAAATCTCACATGCAGTGACCGGGATTTGAACCACGGAAGCCAGCTGTGAGAGACCTGCGCTCGGCCTCTTGAGCCACGGATGCTCTGCTATATTTGAATATACTGGTTATTTATAATGATGCTATAAATATGTTACGGTTCAATATGTTACTAACAAACCTGCACAGACTCATAGTTCAATTCATGGTTCAGGCTGGCCACAAATCACCTCGACATATGTACAAGTCTAAAATGATATTCTTTAACATCTTTGTTATTGCCAGTTCTATCAAAAAGTACTACATAATAAAATATGTAGAATATTCCATACAGTTTCCAATCATTCACCTTATATTGCGTTTTACGTATAATCTCAAGTCAGAATTTAATTCACTGATAGCTATGTAATTAGCAGTCCCGTCGAAAAAATACTATATAGCCAAAGTTGTAGAAAATACAATTTCCGATCACGTTTGCCTTAGCATGGTTTTCCATACTGGCTACAATAAATGAGACAATCACCGCCCGAGGTGGCCGCGCAGGTTGAGGTGCGCAGCTGTGGCTTGGATCCGGGAGATAGTGGGTTCGAACCCCTACAGTCGGCAACCCTGAAGGTTGGTTTGCGTGGTTTTCCATTTTTACAAAAGACAATAATTAAGGCCACGGCCGCGTCCTTCCCACTCTTAGGTCTCGTCTAGTCCATCGTCTCCATAAGACTTATCTGTGCCGGTGAGACGTAAAATAAAATATTATTAATAATTGATACGGAAATTTCGTGGATCACAGAGGTGTAAGAAGGTGCCGGGGTGAATGGGAGGACAAGGAAATAACCAGAGCATAAGTTAAAGCACTAAATTTTTAATTTTTATTTCTTTCCTTCTTTTTTTTATTTGACAGATAGAACATCTGAATAAACAATAACAATAGAGTAATTAGCTCGTCGGCTCCAACAGCAATGACTTCAAGTCCACAAATCGGGTACCAAACTAGAGAGAATTATCAAGATCATAATATACAAGAGATGAGTATTATAGCTCCGAAACAGGTACACTATTTTATAAGAGCATGTTTGGCTCCGCTAACTTCCCAACCCACCCACCCCCACATACCGGGGGAGTAGGCCATGCAGTTAGGGCCGCGCAGCTGTGAGCTTGAATCGGGGCATAGCGCGTTCGAACCCCCCAGTCCGCAGCCCTGAATATGGTTTCCGTGGTTTCCCATTATCACACAAATCAAATGTTGGGGCTGTACCTTAATTAATGCCACGGCCTCTTCCTTCGAACTCCTAGGCCTTTCCTATCCCATCGTCGCCATAAGACCTATCTCTGTCGGTGCGACGTAAAGCCAATTGTTGTGTTACTAACTTCCCTAGCCTAGAAGTCTGAGCTCCAAAATTAGTACAAACCAGCCTCTTAGAGGCAGAAAATTTCTTACAGCGCACAAGGTTAAATAATGGCAAACTTCAAATGAGGTATTTACACTCACTTCTGCTCAACAGTTTAACATTTTCTTTTCCGGAAACATAAACAATAGCAATGAGTGCCCATACTAAATGGCCATGATCTAAAAAGAAAAGGTTGATAATGATCGGCCAGAAACAAAATGCAAGGAGGCGAAAAACCGAGGCTAAGCCTACTCTACGCCGGGGTGACTAAATGAGAAACATTAAATACCAAAAGAGGAATTTTAGAAGATAAAAAACTTTAGTCCCCCATACCAAGTTAAATGGGAATCACCAGAGGGAAATCACTCTTTGCTCCCTTTTATTACATATTTCCCAGTAGGGAACTGAACAGAGTTCTCAGACTTGCTAAAAATCTACATATAAATCATGAAATTAGAATTTTACGTGAATAAAAGAAGTTTGAAACATTCCTCTCAAGCTATCTCCCGGTGCTTTAATATGTTAAGAAAATTCTGCCATTACCTTGAGTTGCTGGGCTTTCCGAACGCCGACCTGCGGACCCTGCCACCGTAGTAAGCGCCGCGCACAAAAAAGTGGAGCGATGACAATCACAATACGGCCTTAAAGCGACCAGCTTTTTAATCATCTCGAGGAGAAAATTTCCGAATTCTTTACAGATAGACTGGATGCCAGTGCACAAACCAAATTTTAATTGGCAGAGAAGATATTCACTAAGTTTCTATTTGGTTGATAGATACAGGAGATTGAGGGGGGGGGGCACAAGTGTTGACAACCGTGACACAAGAACAAAACAGTCTTCAAAACTAAGGCTAGCCACTTATGAAAATTAACTTCCCTTAAGAATTAATTGTCCTTAATCCCGCCAGAGGGGGCACTTAGGCCGATGATAGAGACATCTAATAGTTGAAAATCCAAGTACCTTTCAAAACATTAGTTCAAGTTCAGTTACATAGGTGGCCTTATAGAAGGCGCGCAGTTTAACTGGAAGGAGAAGGTGTACCCCCGGTACAAATCTCAACCCTCTAAGGTTTTACCATGGCATGAACAGCTTTGAAATCTTGTGATACATAATTTTTGAGAAAATACATGTAAGTTAGAGTATCATCTGATAGAGAGTAATTTCTTGTTTATTTATTGAGGTAAGGTAGTTTAGATAGTGTTTGCGAAGTAGTAGAAGTTCGGGCTGTTGCGCCCGGAGTCGACGCCAAGGGCAGCCGCCGCTGCCAATGTCAGGACGGGGTCGCCCTGACCCGCAAGGTACCCTGAGATACTATCCTCCCGTATATTGTTTGGAGCATCTAAGGCGATGATCAAAAAGTACCAAGTGGCATTGTTCGGCCCGAGGATACAGTGGGCGATTGAAGTCCAGCTTCCAAACCACTTCCAAAGATGACAGTCCCGAAGGAGGCAGTTTAGACGGAGTCTCGTTCGGAATGAGGTGGTCCCATACTCCGTGCCTGCATCTCTCGCAGGTTGACATGACGTGGACTCAGGTGAAAGTAGGGCACTGTGACGTTTAATTTTGGGGCAACAGTAACTGACTCACAGACAGTGTTACATGTTGTGCAGGTAAGGTCGACGACTTTGGAGGACGAGTACACGGAGTTTGTGACTCAGGTTTGGAGGCAGGGTCCTTAATGGCAGAATGGTAATGAAATTATTGAAGGGAAGTTTTTCACAAAAGAATTTAAACAAAAATTAATGTTAACTTAGGATATAACTTAAATGCATACTATTTTCACAACTCACAGGGGCAGAAGGCCTCCTTATTCTAACTTGCTTACATAAAACTTAAACCAATAAGATGCTAAGGAAAGAAATATAATTAAATCCGAAGCATCATCACTTGGTGGCATATAATGAAAAAGCAAAGGCCTTCACATAGATTTTACTTGAGACAGGTGGACACTAAAACTTCTTTCGTTCTCCGGATTACTCACCAAGAGGGTGACAGGAGTAAGAAAATCCAGGATAATGCAACGTTCACGAAATCTAGGGGCAAACCCGTGGGAACAAAACTTTTAACCATAACCTGATCTCCACCTTTTAGATGGGTGGGTCTTTGTCCACGGTCATACTTAAATTTTACTCTATGATGAGAGGCCTTAAGATTATTTCTAGCTTTCCTCCATAATTCCCAAATATTCTCCAGATTTATTGTCTCTAGCTAAAGCTCATTGATCGACCACAAATTTGGCAAAGGAGTATATGGACAAACTTAAACATAAGAGAAATTGGAAAGTTGTAGGACTCATGAACGGTCGAGTTAAAGGCTAATGATGACCAGTGTAAGGAAGTGTCCTAACGATAATGATCTTCGTGGTGGAAAACAATAAAGGCAGATCTAAGATTACGATTAACCCGCTCAGCTAGAGATGTCTGTGGGTAATACTCAGACGTCGTGACATGTGAGATAGAGAGATCGGAGCAGATCTTGCGATATAAATTAGAGATGAACGCCTTAGAAATAGTATATTGGCAGGGTACAAAAGATGCAAAAATAGTATTGAGAGAGGAGATAGTGGACTGAGCATTTGCACGCGTACTTGGAAACAGTCATGAGAACCGTGTGAAACCATCCACACACACACAAGAATGAATTTATTCCCATTCCCTTTAGATTTAGGGAAGGGCCCTACGTAATCGATGTACAATGGCTTCATAGAACGAGATGCTTTGTGTGAGGACAATTGTCCTACCTTGGCAGACAACGTGGGCTTGCTAATCAAACAAGACTTACACGCCTAGATGCCCCCTAATTGGGTCTCATGGTAATACTTGAAAATCATAGGCACTAGTACTGCTGGAACGACAGTTTTCATCTTCTGATCGTGCCTCGAAGGGCAACACAGAACTCCATTCCTCAAACCATAAGGGATGACGTGTTCCCCAGAAGAAAGGGTTTCCATAAGAGTAGGCAGCACTGGATTTTCATGTTGGTATTTGGCTATATCATAAAATAACAAAGGGGCATCAGTAAAAATGGCACTTATGCTAGCAGGTGTGGAAATAGAAGGCGAATGTTGGGGCAATCAGAATCAGAATCGCCGTAAAATACTCGGCTTAAGCCATCTGAGACTAAACTCTCGGATCCTCTAATGTGTCACACGTCATACTGAAAAGCTGGAATCCTAACTGCCCATCGGGTGATACGCCCGGTACAACGGGGCCTAGTCAAAACCCAGCTCAGAGCCTGAAGGTCGGTCTCCAATTCAAATTTAACGTGGTCAAGGTACAGATGGATTTTTCCTAAGGCTAATAGGACGGCCAATCCTTCTAAGTCGTATATAAATTACTTGGCCTCTTGATGTGACAGGGTTCTAGACGCATAGGTAATTGGCCGCCTTCCGAGTTCAGATTCCTGAAGAATAAACGCAGCGACCACAGATGAAGACGCGTCTGTCTGTACAATAAACTTCTTGGAGAAATCTGGCATAACCAAGACCGGAGCGTTACACAGAGCTAATTTCATATCCTCGAACGCAGCTTGCTGCGACGGCCCCAATTCAAACTTGACACCTTTCCTGCGGAGAAGGTTTAGGAATCCCGCCCTATTAGCGAAGCTGAGGATGAATTTCCTAAATATATTCACCATGCCGATGAATCTAGCAACCCCTTTAACATCTTTGGGAGGCCTGATGTTACGGATTGGATGTGTTCTGGAATGATCCACTGAAACTCCATCAGGTGACACAATGTGCCCCAAGAACGACATAGATGGTTTAGTAAAAGATACCTTTGACAACTTGACCGTCAATCCAACTTTAGGAAGGCGTTTTAGAGGTTCATCTGGATGAGCTCAATGTTCTTCAAAGATCTCAGAGAAAATAACAACATCATCTAGATAATGGTGCAGATATCCATATTTAATATCGGAGACGAGCCTATCTAGCAGCCAAGTAAGAACCGCCGCGCCCGTGGGGAGCCAGAAAGGCACGCGATTTCAGATGTTTCGATTCTTCCGCCAGAGGTATCTGATTATAGTCTTCGTTAAGATCTAAGATGGTGAAGAACTTAGCCTTACGAAACCAAGAATAACATGAATATAAGTCGGGAAGGGATACTGTTTATAGAAAAATCTTACGATTTAACGCACTATAATCAATTACTGGCCACAAACCGCCGACAGGTTTCGGCACCGGTAAAATGGATGATGAAATGAATGGATGGTCGAATTATACCATCCCTCAGTATTTGGTCTATGATTTCCTAGAGGGTGGAGATAGCCTGTATTGAGGAAATCTTACGGGAACCAAATCCGTAACCCCGATCATGTATTCAATTAAGTCAGTCACACCAAGATTTTCCAAAAACACGTCGGAAAATCACTGACATAATTCACGAATGCAATTAGCCTGATCCTCAGGTAGATGGCTAAGATCTAACGGCATCTCACTTTGGGTAGGCGAAATCATAGATGATACAGAATTACATTTTAAAAGAAAAAGTAAAGCAAAGTCACCTCCGTACAGGCCATGAAGGCCCTTGGAGGAGTGGAAGGTAAAGGTTTCCACCATTGTTCACCTCGGCACGTTAAGGGGGAGAGTGGTTGGCTCTACACCCGGCCGCCTTTGCCCCCAGGAATTAACCTGGTACTCATTTTTGGTGTAGGTTGAGTGAATCTCAGGGCCATATGACATTTTAAAAGAGGTATATGGAAATTACTCCTAATTTTGAACGTGCAGGATTTACTTTCAAGATCAAGCACAATACCAGCATATGACATGAATTCTACCCTTAATGTCACAGGGCATGACAAATTTTTAGCAACAAATAACTTAAACATCCTTGTAAATTTCGAGATTCGAATTTTGGTCTGTATACATCCTAAAATTTATAGTTGAAAAAATTAGTCGAAACACATTTTACAGAGGAAGAAACATATTCAGGAAATTTACAACAAAACATTAATTTGGAATACCATTCTTCTCATAATACAGCCAACACTTCATGAATCTAAGAGAGCAGTAACAGGCTCATTGCTTACTTCAATTTTAAGGAATGGGACAAAATCTAGAGTATCAGAGGCAATCATGAGGCACTCTTTGAATCTTCAAACATGGTATTAGATACGATTACAGACTTCAACTCGGCTGGGCATTGAGATGCAGATAGTGGCGAGGAATCAGCCGGGCACCCTAGTAATTTTCTGTTGCTGTGGTTAGCAGAGGTAGAAAAGGAAATAGAACAAGAAGGTCTACTATTTGGTGAGTTACAGTTCTTAGCCAAGTGTGTGAATTACCCTTATTTGAAACATCCTTGAGAAGACGACGCTCCATTTTTAGGTCCGTTAGTTTTTGATAGAGGACACTTATTTCTTAGATGGTCCCCCGATCCACACTCATAACATTTGCTGGGAGAGAAGGTTCGGCGAGGTGGTGGCCGAGAAATATTAGAAGAAGGTCGTGGTCCTCAAGCGACTCGCAGATTATCTGCATATCATAGGCCCCTACTTCTTCCGCGGATACGGACATAGCCTGAAGTTCCGTAAATGTTTGCGGACGGAAAGCGAAACATGAATAAGATCTATTTGTAGGGCCTTGGCCTACCAAACGACAGCTGCTCAGCTCGAAGGCCTGCAGATTACGAGGTGTCGTGTGGTCAGCACGACGAATCCGCTCGGCCGTTATTCTTGGCTTTCTAGACCGGGGCCGCCATCTCACCGTCAGATAGCTCCTCAATTCTAATCACGTAGGCTGAGTGGACCTCGAACCTGCCCTCAGGTCCAGGTAAAAATTCCTGACCTGGCCGGGAATCGTACCCGGGGCCTCCGAGTAAGAGGCACGTACGCTACACCTACACAACGGGGCCGGCGAATATGATCTATAAGATGGCGAATTCCTCTAGATAATTGTGTGTACAATTTGGCCTTCAGAATTGTGCAAGGCAGAACTTTAGTATAAAACGTAATATCCTGTATAAAGTCTCTAGGTTTTCATCTAACCTTAGGACTCGGAAGTATTATTTTTGAATTTTAGATGACAAGGCTCTTGCAGGGATAAAGTTTGCCAACAAGTGGGCATAGAAGGTTTCGACGCAACTCCTTTGCGATATCGCCTTAACACTTTTATCTGATTGAACCTCAACAGTTTAAGGGTAAATGATTTGTAAGGTGTTGTGGATTGCCACCTGAATTTACAATTTTTTCGGATGGGGCAGAAGCTTCTTGATTCTCGCCTGATTTCCCACTGTCTGAGTACTTGTTCGGATCCTCCTCCGTATTGACATTTAATGGGGCAGCATAATCACTCTTTCCACTCGCAGACCCAGGCAACAATTGATTAACTTTATTAGACAGCTCAGAAATATGTTGAGCCATGTAGTTAGCCATACTTTAATGTTCATCACTGATTTTAAGTGACAATAGGAGGTTCAAGCTGGTTACCAGAGGGCTCACCACCTTCAAAGAAACTCAAAACAGAAACAAAGGCCCCAATGTTAGTGCTGATCATGGATAAAGCGTCACTAAGTTCCTTCTCTCCATACACATGTATACTACTAGGCAAATTCAAGGAATATTTGAGTCTAGATGCATTTGTCGCAACCGTGCCTTCGCACTGAACGTTTCTAATCGCTAGTTTATAAATAAGTTCTTCGTTGCGCAAATACAAAGGAGCCACAACCTCTTTAGGACCAGACATGATGAAAGAATATTCCCATAATTTGGAAAAATCGGAAAAACGAAATATTTCTAGTGTTCATTTTCAAGTTTTAAGGGAAGCAGTCGAAAGGGGCTTTGTCCAGGCCCATTCAACTACGCTCTGCTACCAATTGATATGGAAATTTCGTGGATCACATAGGTGTAAGGAGGTGCCGGGGTGAATAGACGGACAAGGAAATGACCAGAGCATAAGTTAAAGCACTAAATATTGAAAATTTATTGCTTTCCTTGCTTTAAAAAAATTGATAGATAAAAATATACAGAGGCTAAGCCTATTCCACGCCGGGGTTACTAAATGAAAAACGTTAAATACGAAAAGGGTGTTAAGTATTTTAGAGGATAAGAAACTTTACTCACCCCATACAAATTTGAATGGGAATCAACAGAGGGAAATCACTCTTTGTTCCTTTACATTACGTATCCCAGTAGGCAATTTAACAGAGTCTTCAGACTTGCCAATGATCTACATTTAAACCATGAAATAAAAATTTTACGTGAACAAAAGGAGTTTGAAACCTTCCTCTCAAGCTATCTGCCGGAGCTATTTCATGTTAAGAAAATTCTGTCATTACCTGGAGTTGCTGGGCCTCCCGAAAGCCGACCTGCGGCCCCTGCCCCCTTAGTACCGCCGCACACAATAAACTGGAGCGATGGCAGTGATAACACGGCCTTAAAGCGCCCTGCTTTTGTATCATATCGAGGGGAAGATTCCTGAACGAAGGGCCGATGACCTTAGATGTTAGGCCACTTTAAACAACAAGCATCATCATCATCATCGTTTCCAAAACTCTTTACCGATAGGCTGGATGCCTGTATAGAAGGCGCGCAGTTTAACTGGCCGGAAAATGTGTACCCCCGATACAATAATAAAAGGAGATAATCGTGAATTTAGACTTATGCCGAGTTGTGAGATCATGGCTGAACAGAATGTAATGACACTCGCTAAGTAAAGGTTAGGAATAAAGCGCTATTGTATAGGCTGTGAATAATTCTATTCTCACTAGATGCAATTATAGTTCACTGGAAAATCTAAAATTTCATTCTCGCATATCCATGTTAGTAGTGGTTCTATCGAAACATAGTACATAACCAAAGTTGTAAAAAATACAATTGCCAACATTTTTGTCTTAACATGCTTTTCAGACTGGTAAAAGAGAAAATTATTTATCTAGCTCGTGGTACGAGTTAAACCGCGCACAAATTGAGTAACATAGTGAAGAACAACAAATAATTTACAAAACGGAATAAATATAACATGTCGAGATTAAACACAATACAATGTGTAATACAGAAAAATAGAAAGAAAAATACAAATATACGAAAACACAGAAATGATGCAAAATTAACAAATCAAAAGTGAAAACTAAACTAGAAAATCCGGTTGTACGGAGATAATGGCGAATTTATACTTATGCCGAAGCCGAGTTGTGAGAAAATGCCTGAGCAGAATGTAACGAAACTGGGTATGTAAAGGTTAAAAATAAAACGCTTTCGTATAGGCTATGGATAACTCTATTCACGCTATATGAATTTGTACTTTAGGGGAAGGTTTAAAATTGAATTCTCTTAACTACTTTCGAAAAACTACTACATAACCACACTTGCATAACATAAAATTTCCAGTCATTTTTGTCTTAACATGTTTTACCATACTCGTTATGACAACGATGATAATCGCGAATTTACACTTATATCGTGTTTTGAGAAAATGATCCGAACAGAATGTAATGAAACTCGCTATGTAAAGGTTACGAATAAAGCGCTATCCTATAGGCTATTGTTTGAAATCATGAACTTTTATTGTGTGAGTACCTAGATCCGTTTTGTGTCATTTTGCTGTTACTGCTTAATACTTGTTGATAAGACAGAGGACATAGTCGTGCAAGACCAAATTTCAGCTTTAGGAATGTACACAGTTTGAACTCAGTTATTTGAAAGACATTTCAGCATCAGGATGTGCAAAGCTGGAGCACCAAGCTCCTTCATTCTGTTCTTGTACATTACAGTAGCTCAACCTATCTCTAAAATAGTTAATGTACATAATCTTCATGTTTTAGAACACAGTACTCTTTGCTACCAGAGTGTTTATTTAATCCCTGGCGTTTCATCTGGAGAACATGAATCCCACAAGTGAAACAGCTGTGAATAACTTTAGTCATGCTAGACGAAATGGCGGTTTAGGGGAAAGTACAAAATTTCATTCTCGCACATCCCATGTTCGTAGCGGTTCTCTCGAAAAATACTACAAAACCAAAGTGTAGAAAATACCATGTTATGCACGCTAGCTGAAATGGTAGATCAGGGGAAATTAGAACATTTCATTCTCGCACATCCACGTTGGTAGGAGTTCACCTCCTACTCCTCACAGACCTGGTGTCGTACAAATACGTTATCTCCTCCTCATCCCCCTCCTCCTATTCAAAGACCTAGTAGCATCTATGTAGTCTCTTCCTCCACCTCCTCCCCCTCATAGATCTAGTAGCGTGCACAAAAATAGCCTCCTCCTCCTCATAGTAGTGTGCACATATATAACCTCCTCCTCCTACAATTAGTGTTCTGAACACAAGAGATCGATCGCTGAGTATTGTACAATCTACCTTAGCCTACTGGAACTCTCTTTTTCTTAGAATTGACTTTATGTCACGCCGACACGAAGAGGTCTTAGGGCGACGATGGATAAGAAAGCCCTAGGAATGGGAAGGAATCGGCCGTGGCCTTAATTAAGGTACATCCCCAGCATTTGTCTGGTGTGAAAATGAGAAACCACCGAAAACCATCTTCAGGGCTACGGACGGTGGGGCTCGAACCCACTATCTCCCGGATGCAAGCTCACAGCTGGGCGCCCCTATCACGCGGCCAATTCGCCTGGTCCCGCCATTTTTAACACGAAGTGGGCTCCATAAAAATTCTTCAGCTCTCTACATAGAAAACGCACGTTCTCTCTGACAACTCTCACCATTTCAATACCGCCATCTTCAGTAGTGCCACCCACTTCATAACCTAAATTAAGCTGTCTTGCATAATGCCACATGCCCTTTAACGTTAAACTAATGGACTCTTATAGAAAATGCTGCGCTCTCTAGGAACAAACTAATGAACTCTTTTCGCCGTCTGTCAGTAAACCAGTGAACTCTATTCCTCTCCACGCTGCCATCTTATGACCTGTGCTGCCATCTATAACCCTCCACCTTCCCATACAACGGCTACGTACTCTGTATCAGCATTACCTACCTCGCTAGACTATACAAGGGACTTCGAACTCTATAAATCGTAACTTCACTCGGATTGAGCGAAGTGGTAACTGTTGATCATCAGCAGTCCACCTCCCTCGGGCATCAAGCCTGAGAAGGAGGACAGCTAAAGAGACTGGCTATTTTTTGTGTACCGAGGAATTGTCCAGGGGGAGATCCCTATCTCTCTCACCCCCCCCCCCACAGTTGTTTTGGTGGACAGAGGGACGGACCAGTGGGGAGAAACCCTCTGCCCCCCAAACCGGTCATTAACTTGACCGATGCGCTCCTTCATGGAGCCTCTGTGTTTAGGCTAGGACTGTCAGCTTAGGTTAGGCATCGGCCTCTACTATGACTGCGCTAGTACGCCTTCCCAGTATAGCGATATGGGCGATATAGGACTAGTTTCCACTTTTATAATCGACTGCTGTCACTGGCATTGAAATACGATTGTTCATTACAGCACACGTTAAGTATTGTGTATATTTCTGTTTAAATATGTAGCAACTTCACTAGCTACTTTTACGATTTTCTGCGACACCTAGATGCCGGAATTTAGTTTCGGAGGAGTTCTTTCACATGCCAGTATATCTACCGACACGAAGCTGACGTATTTGAGTACTTTCAAATACCACCCGACTGAACCAGGATCGAACCTGCGAAGTTGGGAACAGAAGGCCAGAATGAAGAAATGGTTATTGTACAATATTAGCTACCGTAGGCATAGAAATAACTTACCAGGGGACGTGTGCAGATCCTCAAGGATACACATGACATGATCTGGTAAATGTGCTGCATTGCGCTTATATTGGGGCGTGTTTGTAAGTATCTCTTCGGCATTTCCGATCACAGAAGTGTCCAATTCCACCTCCACGTTACTGCTTTCAGGAATAGCTAATATTCCCATCTCCAAAAAAGCGGTGGGGAATGAAGATGCCTGAAATTTGTGCAGAGCGCTAAAGACCATCTCTCTATAGAGTCAAAACATAATGAATCCTTGTCTGTACAAGGTTCTTGGCACAATCCACTGTTGATGCTGTAGTTAATAGAATGGCCTTATACATCTCCTTACTAAGAAATTGCTTTCCGACTTTCTCACCGGCGGTCTTAACTTCCTTCAGGTATGGTACTGGGGGGAAATCATTTTCCGTCCAATGCACTCTCTCCTCATCCAAGCTGAAGAAATGCATGTCGATCCATTTCTTTATTGATAACATACTTTGGTAGTGGCTCCTGCATTAACTAAATTGAAGTATTGAACCATTCTGTTCATGGTCGAAAAATATTGATTTTATCATAAATAATGGGAATTGAATGAGACCACCCAGAAAGCGCTGTGTATAGCATTCTTTATCTTTCTTTCTTATCTTAGAGTGCGCATTTTTCGTGGGAGCGTGGCATCAAAAGCGAGATGGAGTTTCTAGAGACTCATAATAAAGAATTGATTACCCAAGCGAAGCCTCTTCAAGGGTAGCGTCGGACGCACAACGCTTCGTGGAATCTCGCGGGCATTTTTACCTTGGAGGGAAGAGGAAATTAATTAATATTTTCCGCCACATGAGGAAGGCACAGGAGCTGATACGAGAACTGCAACCAGGGTAAATTCCTGAAAATTTTGATATGCGGCATGACTAAAGTGGTAATCATAAATGATAATTGAGGTGCTTGGCACACAGATCGCGGGAAAAATTTTCATACGTGGGCGCGTCCAGTTGAGGCCGCCCACAACGAGCTTGGTAGTTGATGACGCGAGCCTGATTATAAATACCACCGCCAGACAGGCGAGACTCATTCATCGGGTGTACCGCTGCTACAAGAAGGCTGTCACGCTGCCACTCGGCGAAGAGAAGATTGTCTTTATCTACGAGCCGCAGACTCAAAGTTCAACCAAGTCTTGGGAAAAGTAAATAACCACCACAGATAATTGAGATTAATAATGAAATAACAAGTGCTGATCTGCCTTACCTGAGAAAATATTCTGCTGATAAATGCTGTTCGTGACTGGTCACTTCACATAACTTGAGGTTCGCATTGTACCGAACGAATGACACATATTAGTGTAGGCTCAGAATATCGATTGGGTCATAAAGTTCGGTCAAATGGTGAGAACGATCAAGTGAAATATTATTATGTAGTGGGAAGTGAGTAACTCGAGTATCAGGTCTACACTCCGAAAGTGACTTGATATTACCAGACCCAATAGAAATTTGGTGGGAGAGGAGACAGGCATCAAACGAAGGACAATGTGTAATGTGCATTTTCTTACAGTTTTCCTCTACATCACAACTGGACGAGACACTGCTCATCTGTTATGGTGGAGCGGTAACTGGAAGTGAAGCGGACAAGCAGTCTTCACAGCATCAAGAGTCGACCCAGGGCCATAGGGAACGTCTACTCAGCACGACATCGAAGTGGCGATCATCCCATCATCAGAACGAGCTGCAGGAAATACTACCATCAGCCAGGATGTCTCCAGCCGTGAAACCACGTGTGCCACCAGCATCTAAAGACATCATTATGCAGTAATCTGAGACGTCCGCAGGAGAGCCGTTCCGATATGATCATAGTCACAGGTCAGAGATTTCCAATGTAAGAAGCATGCAGCACCATAACCGATTCAGACAGTAGAGAGGTTTGGCCTTCAGCCAACATGTAAATAAGTTAGGGTAAATAGTCGTGTATATAGTATCTATGCCTCAGGACCCGAACTCTGTTAGTAAAATATAAATTTGCATGTTGGTAGTTTTCTTTGTTTGTGTGGTTTTTCTTGTCTGCGGTATTGTCATGGTTGCATATTTTACTTCAAGTATTTCGAGTATCGGACCATTACGGTCAACGCTATAACTAAGAGAAGTAGTTCTATACATTTTTCCCAGGGCACGTGTCATACGTAAAAGTTTGTAATATCTTGCGTTTAAGATCTTCTATAATCTCTTAAACCCACTCGGGATGCCTTATCAAGTAGAGCGAGTCAGATCCTCAGAGGTCTATAAAAATTGCGAAATAAGCTGATTGTGCTCGAAGAAATAAATGACGCCCTGTCGCGTATTATAAAATAAAGTATGTTTTGTGAGGTGAGCACCTCGGAGATGGTCAGATATGAATGTGGTGTTGATAGCGCCAAGCATAATTGATATATAAGCCTGTTATAGGTATCAGCGAAATGATGCTGGGTTGGTAATGTAATGAGCAATATGGCCTGTAGCCAGTATATGATAATTATAGCGATATGACGGCCAGATTCAAGTGCGAGGGTTTGAGAGAAGATACTCTCTTCGCCTGTCTGTGTTTACACTACGTCAGCTGGGAGCCTGTTTTTTTATAACCTAGGGAAATGGCCGCCCACTTGTTACAAACCCGAGGGTTTGAGAGGAGATGGGGGAAGTTTGTGATGTCATGACACGGATGTCTGTAAGTAAATTGCTGGCTGGTTGTCTGTCAAATATAGTGGAGAACAACGACCTTTTTATTACGGTCCTAGTAGAGATAGTGTGTTTGAGTTTATCAATGTCATTAATTGAGACTAGCACCTAGTTTGATATATGGGCACGACAGTATATTTATACTTGTTATTTTTTTGATATTACAAGTGTGTTGCCCTCAGAAGGTCTAGGGATCGATACCTCGACGAAGCTGTGTAAATAGCATGTTTGTTTGAGATCTTAAGGATGTTTTAGAGCCCTGAGGCATAGATCAGTGTAGATAGAAGGTAGTGAGTGGGAAACGTGACTTGTCTAGTGGGCAGATTCGTATTCTAATATTCATTTATTTATACAGTGTTTTATGGTTGTTGCAGCCCGGGAAGTTATAGGATGATGAGAATTTCTCTGCCTCGAATATATGTCACCACAACGAAGTCCTCCAGACTAAGTCTATGAAGATGTGTAACATATCCCTCATATTTTTCGTTGGTCAATTTGTTAATTATATAATCAGATTACTTTGTAATAAATCTGATTGTTAAGATGGCAGCTAAATTTTATGTTATTTTGGTCATCGTTGTTCACACCTTCAATTTTTTTATTGGTATCCTCTTTATTTAAATTTATTTTGGTACACTCTTTATACACGAAACCCCTGATTCATGCTGTTTGTTCCGGAGCTATGGAGGGGATACTCTTTGCAAGGTAAGCTATGTGCCATGTATATTCACTTTGGGTGGTTGTATTGTACACTATGATGCACTTGGTTCGATCTCGGCGGTAGCCTGACGGGAACTAAGTTATTATAGGGCACAGTATGAATGGCCTTCGACTTCCTTTATTGTAGTGAGTGTTTAAGTATGTAGATCTGTACCTGAAAGCCTTCTAGGGAAGAAAAATGATGCTGGTATTTTGTACTCACTCCAGAAATTTAAAAAAGAAGAAGGTTATTGGCCAAGGTAATGGATTTCTACTTTCGTTTGCAGTTTTGCAGCGAGTAGTTTTTATTCGCTCACCATAGAATGAAATGTCTTTCTTCCCAAATAAGATGTCGAGTTTGTCATATAACATCTGCTGTTCGATGGACATTTCATCGACTACCAATAGACACAATATTTCTGCTTCATTTAGGCGCTGACTTTCTGAGTCTCTCCTTTAGTAAGGGTGTTCTTCCAGTCTCACAGTTTATATTTCCTACGTAGCGTGACAGTGTGAATTTACTGGGTGGGGTGAACATATAATTTCGATTATCTAGAATTGAAATTCGGCGAGAAATCCTTTCTTGAAATAAAATTTAGTCATTCTTGACGTTGTTGTTGGTTCAAAGAAAATTCATGCAACGAAATGCCATTTTCCGATCTGGTTTTGCTCTTACAAAAAGGCACATAGGCAGTAAGCCATGCTGTGTACATAAACATTAAAACGGTTCACGACCAAAAGGCTCAAATTACAGCAGCACACTTATCAATGGTCACGGAGCTGGTCTCCTCCCCACCTCCCAAGTTGATTTGCGCCCCAAAATGCGTGATCCTTTATTTTTAAAAGATATTTCACCTACCTGTTTTAGCGTCAGTAATATCTTTATACTTTTTGGATGTAAGTACCCTCATACAAATAATTCAAATAATTCTTCAAATATTTCATCCCCTTAAGTGGATTTTCCGAAAACAAAAGAATCCGTGTTTTTTATTTTTAAAGGAGATTCCAAATACCAATACCAACATCTTTAGTTTTTGAGATATAAGCATCCACACAGAAAGAATCCAACTCATTTTTCATTGCCTTCGGTCCCTTAAAGTGGATTTTCCGAGAGAAAGAAATACATATTTCTTTATTTTTAAATAAGACTATCACTATCCTAATAAAAAAGTCAACCCCTTTTTAGTCCTTTTAACCCCCTCCCCTATATGGTTTCTTCCAAAAACAAAAAATACTGGTTGCTTTATTTTTAAAAGATTAAAAATACAAATTTTCACATCTTTAGCATGTTAAGTTTTTTGAGATGTTCTGTAGATATTGCACCAGTCCAGGACTTCAGTGCATAATAATAATAATAATAATAATAATAATAATAATAATAATAATAATAATAATAATAATAATAATAATAATAATAATAATAATAATAGTAATTCGTAAGTGCATCAGCTGAATGGAAAATACCTGATGAGATATTCGACGAACGACCCTAGAATCGAAGTCCCATCACCCCTACTTCAGAGTACCCGCGGCTAAATTTTTAGAGTAAAACGGGTCGATGGTGCGTCCGTATTAATGGGTATTAAATGAATCATTTATAAGAAGGGATCTCAAATAAAAGAGGAATATAACATCACTACTAAATTAGAAGAATGATATTCTTGATGTTTTACAAATATAACATTTATTATAAACTGAGAAAATAACATTTACAAGAACTAATATAAAATGTGCCATCAAATAACTTTAATCAAAGGTATGTGGGATTTAAATTGGTGAAATTATTATTCATTTGTCCTGTAGAATTCACATTCCGCACCAAATAATCCCAATATTAAGAGGCATTTCCCTCATTATTATTTCCACTATTCATATACATTGTCAAGCACTCATTAATTGATTGGTGAATTAATTATATACAATAATAGGCACAATTACCATCACATGTTATGTCATCATCCTAACTTCCTATTTATGATTTGCAGTCCGAAGTATTATGATTTCCTGTGATCCTGTCATTACATGATCATGGGATTAAGACAATGTAGTGACTATGACAAGCACATCCCAAAGTCATATTTTTGCCCCTACTAACTAACTTCATTATTATTTACAACGATGTAAATAATTGCATAGGCATATTTCATCGGGATTAAGAATAATACCATGGAATCATTTAATACAAAATAACACTGAACTTATGGATGACACATTAACGATAATACAATATCTCACATGTAATAATACACTTATCTAAAATTAAACACATACAATAACGCCCTTTAATATATACAGGAGTATATGGAAGGAGTGGTCCTTCCATCACCAAAATGACGGTGATGATACACGTCGCCCTCAGATGGGGTCGAACCCATGGTCTTCTTGCAGCTGGATGCATGTTTTTAAATCTCTAGATCGCATGAAATAAATGAAGTAAAAACTGGGAGGAATTCTACTCTTTCCTAACATGTTAATTCAAATGCAACAATGACAATTAACCATACTCTGTGTGAGTATTTGTCGGATATTGCCAGAAACGAACGGTCAGTCAACACCCCAAAGTCGTAAAGCTTGCAGTCTGCTCACATTCTCCTCAGACCCGTACACAGCTGGCTCTTTCACTCAACGTAGCGGTAATCTGCACTGTCTCCCTTCCACTCAGTTGAGGACAGATATTTCTCTCCCGTCAGCTCCCTCGTTATTAAATTCGGGCTAATACAGCCCCTTAGAGTTCAACTCTAACATATTTATTCTCATATGGTTTTATAGAACCTGATTCCGTCATAATTAGTGTGGCACGATTCCTCACACTTTACATAAATTATCTCTGACACATCTCCATCTTGCTTCAAACTATCAATTGGCGACATATTAATCGACCATCGTTCCCAGCTCGACATTTCAAACACACACAAATATTAGCATAAGAACTTATTATTCGGAACATTCTAAAAATTTACATATTATGTCACGATCTGAAAATTATACTTGCATCCGAAATTTTATTTTTAACTTCTCAAATACTCTGTTTTACGCACGGAGTACAAGTAATCCACGTACTCTCTGAAGATACACAACGCCTCATTTCATGATAATACTTGAGATTATCTAAATGGATACCACTTCCATTCATTATAACACTTCACAAAGAAAAAATATCAATACTAAAAATCTTATAATTAACATGCAATAATCTTCCAAGGGGTTTAAACTAAATGCTGGTTACTATACCAGTAAACAGAATTCCTACTACAATAAACTAAGAGACTATAATCCCTTTGAAATAGCCTGCCATCATCATTCACATTTTACCTAATTATCATACAAAATTTAAATATTTACCGGTGGGGTATGACCTGCAAACGTAATAAATTGGAATGTACTCATCTGTTGTTATCACTCTTCTCCCGAAAGGCACATTCATAGTGACTTAAACTATCATCTCGACGTCTTCGATGTCTTGAGGTCTTCGGTTCGCCTCTAGGATGAGATCCTCCATGTTGTAGATTTTTACCGGGAGTTGAATGGTCTTGAAGACACCAGACCCACTAAGATGTAGAATAGGTAAGCGACTCGTAGATTCTCTTCCAAGGTCGACGATCACTCGTTCAAACATGCAATGAGGAAACAATGTGACTATAGTCGCGTCAATTTTGTGATACGCACTACAATCAAATATGGTTAGAATTACTCATATACTTAAGTAAGCCAACCCGGTAACGAAAATATTTTATTATTTCGTCACCCGAATCCTCTACTCAGCATATATAGTTATTATCACTCAAATGCTGTTGAAATATCACTCACTAGTACTGTAACTTGATGTTAAGGATAAGACCTATCTGTGTCGGTGCGACGTAAAGCCCTAGCAAAAAAAAAAAAAAAAGAAAAAAAAAAAAGAAAAAAAAAGCTTGCCTAATTCACAACCCCTCACAATGTAAGACAACTCATTCATCACGTTTATATGTTCGGCAGACGCTGCCCATTTGTTATAATAATAATAATAATAATAATAATAATAATAATAATAATAATAATAATAATAATAATAATAATAATAATAATAATAATAATAATTAGACACGTCTGAGTAGTCCGAGGACACAGTAGATAATGATAAAATAATTGTCAACCCAACTTCAATTATTATTATTATTATTATTATTATTATTATTATTATTATTATTATTATTATTATTATTATTATTATTATTATATGTGAATCACTATTTTTCTTAATAAATTCACTTTTCAACTCTATAGTCGTAATTTTGACTACGCTTCCACAGCACTTCACTGTATTTGACTAATCGTACTTCAATTGCGCCACACACGTATTCATTACACATATATAAAAGTAGCTGGGATACTACGCAGCTCACTGTAGGTGGATTATTCCTGGTTCACTAACTTCGATGATTACACCATACTACAGAATATCGTAAATATACGAATTATTCACAATCTGTTGCACGTCATTAATTAATGCACTCAAATAACAATTTACACAGTATTTCTGCCACTTATATCTTACAAACGTGGCACTACACCACAAATGAAAATGTTGCACCACTTCGCTGGCCGCGCAAACAATGACACGTCTGAGTAGTCCGAGGACACTGTAGATAATAATAAAATAATTGTCAACCCAACTTCAGTTATGCTGAAGAGGGATAAAATCGAGGGTGGGAGTTACCACGCCTATTTATCGGAAATCGCTCCGGTAATAGCCGTTTGTCGGTGTTTATTTGCATATCAAAAGATAGCTCTGGCCTCCTATATTTTACTGATCGAATCTTATTCTTGTAGGATCGGAGGTTTGAGCATAATCCTCAAAGCGTCACCTAGCACCTAGCGTCACGTCTTGGCGAAATTCATCCTAGGCTCGCCTCGCCAGACTCATGACGATGTTCCATAATTTTCCGCACAGATCCAGATTGCGTACTTAATGATATGTTGAGTAATTAGAATATGTTCTGCTGTCATAATTAACTAAAAAGTTCTCTGATTATTACGAGCTCTTGTTTATGAATATTGAGTGCGTATGTCAAGAGTCACGTGATTAATATTATTATTCTTACCGTCGAAAATTTTGAAACAAGTGAAGGTTTTTGGCTGGTATCACTGAATACACCACCAAATATTTAGGAAATTACGTCTCCCTAGGTTAACCCGACTTATTAACTACAGCCTACTGGTTGTCACATGACCTTTACCACTTCTAACTCACTCCCACAAGAGAGAGAAACATTCTAATTGCTGGCTAGCGTATGACTCACTTTTGTCATTACGCGCAAAGAGACTTTCGTCCCCTGAAGCAGTGGCGCGTCGTTCGTGTCCCGTGTAGTGCTAGAGTCTGTTAGTTATGCGACTAATCATCAAAGAATGACACGGAAAATGGCATATTATTATTACAGGTTATCACGATATGCTATTTACAGTACCATGAACGGTCACAATATGTCCATTTCAAAAATTTACCCCCTTTTTCAGTTTCCCTTAAGTGGATGTTCCGAAAGAAAATTATCTATGTTTCTTTACTTTTACAGGAGATTCCAAGTACCAGTTTTCAAGTCTGTAACATGTTAAGTGTGAGATATATATTTTTAAATTCCATTCCGTTTTCTCACTCCCGTTCACACCCTATTCATTGCATTTTTCAAAAACAACAAATACGTGTTTCTTTATTTTTAAGGAGATTTCAAATACCAAGTTTCAAGTCTGTAACATCTTCAGCTTTTTAATATGAGTATCCTCATAAATGGTATTCAACCAATTTCCCCCTTCTTTCACCCTTCTTAATGGGATTTTGCGAAAACAAAAAATCACGTGTTTCTTCATTTTTAAAGGAGATTCCAAATACCAATTTTTACGTCTGTAAACTTTTAAGTTTTTGAGATATAGATATCCTCATTTCAAAACTTCACCCCCCCCCTTGCCATCCCCTTAGCGACGGAATACCCTAAAATCCTTCCTTAGTGAGCACCTACACTCGAATATATAGGTATTCTCAAAATTTCATTCTTGTATGTCCATTAGTTTTGGCTTGGCGATGGCGAGTCAGTCAGTCATTCAGGACATGTTATTTTATATACATATACAGTTGGGTGAATTGGCAATAATGCTTAGTATATATATTATGCATTTTTTCATAAAAAAGACTATTTAAGATGTTGTTTCCAGACGTACAAAACTTAAAGTAGGAACAAGGGAATTCGTATTTTACATGGAAATATATCCTCAAAGATTTTTCAGTTATACTTTGGCAGTACCGTGTCGAGTTCACCGGGTGAAAATAATAGAAATGACGTGAAACGGTACCTGAATAGCGTAGAGGAGAGCTCCCTTCTTTAGGCTTGCTAGGGACCCACTTGTATAGAAAAATTAAAACGCAGGAACTGTAAATCGCAGATTTGTGAACATTTTATTTGTTAATACGTCGACTTTCACGACCACTAAATGACATTATTATAATTATTTGGGGATATTAGGTCGTGTAATATTAAATACCAGATGACACGTTTCGATCCTGCGACCAGGATCGTCTTCGGAACAATAACAATGCAGAATGGCAACTGTCACTCCATAGTAACCAGACTCGGGATAGAGAGTCCCTGTTAGAAATAAAGTTCATTCCAGGGCCTACCGGGTCACGGAGAAAGATGTTGACGAGTTAACTATGGAGGGTAGCCCTGATCTACTCAGTATGTAGCCGTCACCATTATTGAAATTATTCGCCGGGTTTGGTCAGCCGGGTCAGATGTCATGAAGGCTACTTTCTGTTGCCTGCAATAGATCCTGCATCATGTGTGACTACAAGGATGCCACCCTCGTTGAAAATTAGAAAACCGCGTAATTTGAAATTGTCGTGGCATGCGCCCGTAACCTTACTTTTTGTTACAGTTTAGCAAGAGGCTTGTTGGCCGCTTCGCGGCCCTTACCTGGGAGCTTTCGCCCCCCAAATTATCTTTGCTTGCTCCCCAGTACAACAGTTACTAACTGGACCTCACCAAACCAGATCAATGGTTTTTCACTGGCCTGGTCTTGTAAAGATAAGTAATGTCAGCCATGTAAAACACGCTGTGACTTCGTCGTAGCCGTACCATGTTGTATGTCTAGCCTCTGTGACTCGTCCTAGCCGCGCCACATTGGATCTGCAACCTATGTTCCGCGAAGGCTTAGCGGAAGCGTAATAGAGTTCACTATAGCCTACACATAGCGCTGGTGAAAGTTACTTACTTTCGTTTTTAAATTGCATTTCAGTTGTAAAACTCTATTTTCACAGGAAATGAATCACAGTTCAAAATACTGATTTTTAATTTTCATCCACTCTGTGACAAGAGACCACCGACGTTGTAACTCCTCGTTCAGTAATGAAATGATTATTTATATTTTAGCAATAAAAATATTGAAAGTCCATGACTAAGGCAACATTGCAACAAAACAATTTGCCACAATACATAAATTAATAGCCCTATAAATGCCACAATGAAATGCGATTACAGTTCTCAATCACAGAAAAAATAAAAGGAAAAGAAAAGGAACAAACGAACCTACCTCCTAACAGCAAGCTTGGCGGAAGACTACGCTTCCATCCGTAGTGAAATTAGGATCCCCCGTTATCCACTACTTCAGCCAGTAGGACTTCGGCGATTTTTCTTTGAGCATTGCCGCAGGCGTACTTCTTCTTCTTCTTATTCAAATAAATTCGATGTTGATTGGTTCTCTCATATGTCTTAGAAGGTTGGAGGGGCTGAAGGGTTCGATATAAAATTGTTCCTTGTTTCTCCTGATGGAAATTCCCCACCCACTATACCTGGTGACTTCCGAGAATTCCCATTTTCGTTCGTGGGGTAAACAGATATTGAGAAATGAGAAGATAATTCTGTCGAGCACACCAGCTACAATATAATGCACTGGAATTTAATCGGCTTCTTTAAAATGCAGTCAAAAGGCATCAAATAGGCAATTATATTCCAAATAGGCACAAACCCCTTAAATGGGCATTTATAGGCACAATAAAACCAACAAAATCTAGCTAAAAAGACCCTAAACGGATTTATATCTCAAAAGTCTACGTTTCTGAACACAGGAATAAAATAGGCAAATAGGCAAATTCTCGTCTCCGGTTATGACGTCATGACCATGAGACGTCGGAGGTCATTGAGCTTACTGAAATGAAATGGCATGTGGCTTTTAGTGCCGGGAGTGTCCGAGGACAAGTTCGGCTCGCCAGGTGCAGGTCTTTTGATTTGACTCCCGTAGGCGACCTGCACGTCGTGATGAGGATGAAATGATGATAAAGACGACACATACACCCAGCCCCCGTGCCAGCGAAATTAACCAGTTATGGTTAAAATTCCCGGCCCTGCCCGGAATCGAACCCGGGACCCCCGGAACCAAAGGCCAGCACGCTAACCATTTAGCCATGGAGCCGGACATTGAGTTTACTGACGCTGCACCTGTCAAATATGCTGATTCAGCAAAATTCAAATCGCCCGCCTTGATCCAGAACCGACTTTTCTCTACTACTAGCCTGGTGTTCTAAAACTCTTTAATGGGCAGATGACCTTCGATGTTAGGCCCCTTTAAACAACAAGCAAGCATCAAAACTCTTTAAACTTGTTTAAGCCATAGTACTTATCAAGCAGTATAGGTAGTTAAGTGAACATACATGGCAATTAAGTACATATATTTTTAAAGCTCAGTCCTCTACCCGACATCAAACACTAGTCTTCCCAGTTTGAACAAACACGCAACCAATAGCATACATTTACTTTCTACGTTCTTGCACACAGTGATATGAATATTCCTTAAGGTGCCTCAACTTGCAAAAGCTGCCAGTTCTGCAGAGTCTACAGTTTCAACCGCTTATTCATTCCTCACTCCTATTTGGCATGGACGTTATTCTCTTTCACATGCGCTTTACCCTTATTTAGTGGCGGGAGCAAGTCTCAAATGCAGAGGCGAGCATCACTCAGCTCTTAATGTGTCGGTCGTTCACAATGGGCACCGGCTCCAAGTTGCCATATAAATTTTCAATAATATTCTTTATAATTTAGTCCTAAGAAGTTTAAGGGGATAATTATCCGGAATTTATTATTCGCAGGCTTAAAATGAGCACAGCCACTTGCTGGCTTGTTCTCTAATGAAGCAGCAAAGCCAACACAAGTGAGAAAGAAAGAACGTGATTTAAACTGGAAGAAAGGACGTATTTTATGTTTCCTTCATAACCACTAATAAAGCGTTGCTGCAGAGTACAGTGGACAAAACGACGAAGGCGGCTCTATTGAGATATTAAATGTACTTTAGGGATCTCAAATTTTCTTGTCCAACTCCATATCTGGCATAAAAATTAAGTTTCACAGGGAAAAACACGAAAATATTGATCTACAAAATTTTGTGATTTAAAACAGCCGCAGTTGCATGTTAAAAAAGCAAAGTAATCTACACAACGAAATCTATTCTAAAATCAACTTGTATACTGGGTAACGTGAAAATCAGTTCATCTAAAATTGTTGGTGGTACCCAAAGCACTATTTTCTTTACAATCAGCCATAGACTAAAACCACATGGTGTCAAATCACAAGAGCACGATGGCCAATCAATAGTTCCACAGCGTCCAGTCTACACTGTGAGTATGTTACGCAAGAAATTGCGGACGTTCAATCCAAAGTGAGGAGGTGCTCCATACTGTTGCGAAAATAAATTGTGAATGTGGCTGTTTTACAGATCAGGTACTAGTAAGTTCTGCATCATATATCAAGTATTGAATTAACTGTTTCTCAAGAAGAAGAGAAAGTCCTACTGACCCGATACCTGAAATTTCTCCACAGACAGCAATACCTCAACTTTTTCACAGGGTTTGTGTCGCAAAAATTAACGCAATTCGATTAACACGTCCGTTGAATTTGAAATTTGCCTCATATCTGACCATAAAATTGATCACTAGATACTTCGATCTAGGCCTATTTCATTCCGGATTAGAAGCAACTCAGAACTCAGGCCATCTGTCATAAAGAACTTCATGCAATGCGTGAAGTAATTTTGGACGAAGAGGCTTGAATTTTACTTCTCTTAGCATTCTCTGCAGGCTCCACCGAGATATTCCCAACTCAGCAGACTCCTTCTTCGTTGACGTATGATAACTTGCTACAAAAGCTTGAACAACAATTGAGCGTTTTGTTCATTACGGACATGTCGTGGCTGACTACATCTTGATGCATCTTTAATTTTTCCCAGTCTTGCAAATTTGCGGTCAAGTTTTCACAAATGATTCCTAGTTGGTACATCACGAAACCTCGTACTAAAGTAATTATGATTTCTGGAAATCTCTTCTTTTATATGTGCAACATAATCGAAGCATATGAATTCGTTGTTCATCACTAAACTTGAGTGCCATTGCAAAGAACGTGACACAACAGAACAGAAGACAGATTCCACTTAAATAATAACAACAGCTGATTTACCACTGAGGACGGTCACGGAATAATAAATGCGTTTATGCAGTGCTGCCAACTATTGTTACGGAATTAAACTTAATCCAGGCATCTCTCTTATCCTTGTTAAATACTGCACCTTGAATAATAATAATAATAATAATAATAATAATAATAATAATAATAATAATAATAATAATAATAATAATAATAATAATAATAATAATTTACAAATACCGAGTGAATTGGCCTTGCGGTTAGGGGCGCGCAGCTGTTAGCTTGTAGTGGTTTCGAAATCCATTGTTGACAGCCCTGAAGATGTTCTCCATGGTTTCCCATTTTCGCTCCAGACAAATGCTGGGTCTGTAGCTTAATTAAGGCCACGACCTCTTCCTTCCCTCTCCTAGCCCTTTCCTATTTGCGTCAGTGCGACATACCCCCCCCCCCCGCAAACCCCAATGGCACTACAGCCCTTGAAGGGCCTTGACCTACAAAGCGACCGCTGCGCAGCCCGAAAGCCGGCAGATTACGATGTGCCGTGTGTTCAGCACGACGAAGCCTCTCGGCCGTTATTCTTGGATTTCTGGACCGGGACCGCTATCTCACCGTCAGATAGCTACTCGACTCTAATCACGTAGGCTGAGTGGACCTCGAACCAGCCCTCAGGTCCAGGTAAAAATCCCTGACCTGGCCGGGAATCGAACCCGGGACCTCCAGGTAAGAGGCAGGCACGCTACCGCTACACCACGGGGCCGGCCAGTGCGACATAAACCAACTTGAAAATTACCTTAATGGTGTTCTCCTTTGTCTCTACGCCAAATGTCATGTTCCTAAGGATGTAAACAGAAATAAACATAAATATTTATTTCTAAATATTTTAGCGTGATTTAGTAGAATGTGATGATGTTCTGTTAAGAACGAAACACGTCATTCCATTTTAATTAAGTTGTTTCTTTTACAGGTAAAATACTGTTACCATATTATGTTTTCTCTTTCAGGGAGTTTATAAATGTATTTGCTCAAAGTTAGTTTCGGCAGACTGAAGAGCCTAACAGTTATAAATTATGTCCTGCCATGCACGGATAAGGGGAGGGAAGTGCCATGTTTGTCGGTATGCCGCAGAGCGAGTAGTGATGAGTCAACGGCCAGCACGCAGGCACGGCGTGTCCCCCGGCAGACCTAAGGGAGAAACTCACTGTGCATCTAAGAATAACTGGTCATTGCTGAAATTTCCTGTCATTGTTACAGAAGTAGAGAGACCGTTCACTGAAATTTGCAGCAGGCCCGATAAAGTTGTTTTATTTATAAATAACACAAAGCTATAGAACGGTCATTTGTGACCCAGATAGAGGAAATGTAACTTTTTTAGCATTTTCCGACTATCGACTATCGATCTGCTTCCTAGCAATGTGTGTAAATGGGTGCGTAATGTTGGCCGTTAGCGATACATTATGAATGTATAGACCTTGCCTCAGTTAATACCTGCTGAATGTTATGCCTAACCTTGGAGGAAACAGAGAAACGTCCGTTCCTAATGAAGTTGGCAAAATAAATTACAAAGCTGCAAATGAAGCGGCGTTTGAGTTTACCACAATTAAGAAACAAGACAATATTGATTCTAGCTTCATACTCTGTGAATTTAGCGATTTGATTTTAAAATGAGTGGGGAATTGGGGGGGGGGGCGGGGGTTGTGCACCCCGAACCAACACACAGTAATCGGGGGAAAGAGCAAGAAAGCTACTTCATTTATTTCTCGAACAAAGGACACATAACACTGTTCTGTCTGGAAATAGTATATATTTGCGTGCGTGTAACATACTGAATCATTAACAACATGCATAAACTCTCTACGTGTATGTGGACAATTAGCATATTCTGACGAGGAGTTTGAATGATGTAGGTAGTACAGTTACTGTATATTTATCTTCTTTAGCTCTTTATCTTTGCATTCGTACAAAAACTGTAAATTCGGTACCAAATCAAATGGCCACAACATGTCCTGAAGTTGAAAATGAAGGTTTAAATACTGTAAGAGATATAATGAATTACTCGTTCATGTAAGAAATTATTTACAGTTTGGATCAAGTATACCCCAGATGGCGTAATGAGGAACTTTGTTCAGAGTTCTAGGGTTAAGTACCAAGGTCTTTATTTCAGCCTGGGAATCAATGCAGGACAATTTTACACGATCTGATATACACCTCCATAGAATCCACAACCATACGGGGATTTTGTTTTGTTTTGTTCTTTTGCTATTTGCTTTACGTCGCACCAACACAGCATACAGGGAAGTACAAACACAAGTGGTAATGACCGGATAGACTACCTGTACATACCGAATACATAAATCAGATCATCAACAATATATATATTTCAGGTTTGAAAAGGTTGCTGTTACTGCCGTAGAGACACGATGACATCATATCCATGGAGTCACATTTATGACAAAGATATTCCTCCCAAAATCTGGAAATGTAAATTATCATACACCTCCTAGTACTAAGTCAGAGCCATTTTTCCAGTCCATTCATTCGTTTGAACTTTTAAGTTCTATATATTCCTATTTGCAGTAACTTTCTTATAACTGTTAGGTTCTCCAGTTTGCCAAAACTAATTTTGAGTAAATAAATTTATAAATTATCTGAAAAAGAAAACATATGATAAAAGAATTGTACATGAAAGAGAAACAACTTAATTAAAATAGAAGGATATGTTTAATTCTAGAAAGAACATCATCAGATTCCGTCAAATCACACTCTAATATGTTTAGTAATGTATAAACATTTTATCTTAGAAGTGGAGCTTCCACAGTGTGTACAGTCATTTTGTTCTTCTTCCGGATTGAACCGTGTTGTTCTTTTCTGTACATTCCGTACAGTTTGCCGACGTTTCGAGTACATTGCAATATTCTTTGTCAAAGCGACTAAAATGCCCCTACTCGATCTGAAGTTATCAGTCTCCCAGGCAGTTTGCAGAACGTCGGCAAACTGTGTGGAATGTACAGAAGGCAACAACACGGTTCAACACGGAAGAAGAACTATATACGTCTATTAATTTTAAATCCTTAAAATCTTGAATTTAGGAAATTATCTTAATGAAGTCCTTCCTGCTATCTACTCCGGCTGATTTTAGAATTAGTCACTTTTATGATCCACTCCTCAGTGATCACTTAAATATTCTTTTGTTGTTTTACATGTTTCTTTACATCGCACCGACACAGATAGGTCTTGTGGTGATGATGGGATAGGAAAAGGCTAGGAGTTGGAAGGAAGCGGCCATGGCCTTAATTAAACTACAGCCCCAGCATTTTACTGGCGTAAAAATTGGAAAAACCGAGCTCGATAGCTGCAGTCGCTTAAGTGTGGCCAGTATCCAGTATTCGGCAGATAGTATGTTCGAATCCCACTGTCGGCAGCCCTGAAAATGGTTTTCTGTGGTTTCCCAATTTCACACCAGGCAAATGCTGGGGCTGTACCTTAATTAAGGACACGGCTGCTTCCTTCCCACTCCTAGCCCTTTCCTGTCCCATCGTCGCCATAAGACCTATCTGTATCGGTGCGACGTTAAGCAACTACCAAAAAAAAAAAAGAAATTGGAAAACACGGAAAACCATCTTCAAGGCTGCCGACAGTGGGGTTCGAGCCCACTATATCCCGGATGCAAGCTCACAGCTCCGTGTCCCTAAACGCACGGCCAACTCGCCCGATAGAGATAGATTTTATGGCGACGATAGAATAGAACTGGGAAAGAAGCGGTCGTGGTCTGAATTAAGGTACAGACCCAGCACTTGCCAGGCGTGAAAATGGGAAACTACTGAGGAACATCTTCTGGGCTGCTAACAGTGGGGATCGAACCCACTATTTCAGAGTATCAGAAAGCTCCGCAAGAGGTGTGAGTTCTATCAAAGCATGGTATGATCGATTCGTGGAAACAGGTTGTGTTTCACAGTGAGAGAACTAATACTACTACGGCAAATAAAACGTTTTCATTCCTCCCCTGAAGGGGGAGGCGGGCCTCTTACACGGTGACGCCGACTCTCAGGCCGGAAGATTTGTTACGGTTCACAAGATGCACGAAGAATGTGAGGGGGTTAGCGGCCGTGTCCCAGCATTCGCCGTAGTGAAGGAGAATGGAAACATATTCTCAGGATAGCCGACGGTTGGGGTCAGCCGTGAGATCCAGCCCTATCTGGTCTCCCGAATGCAGGGGCGTAGAACCACGGTAAAGGCGTGGCCACTCCTCCTCTTCTCGGTTGGCCGGTCGGAATGCAGAGCTGTTGGACCACGGACAGGCATGGCCACTTGTGGGCCAAGACCCACTCTGCATCCACCGACCCCGAGAGACTACAGGGACGCCCTCCTGTAACAGACCACGTTGTGAAAGGCGTGAGAGGAACGTATGAACGAAGTCCAAACAAGTCTACACCTAGAGCAAGTTTGGAGCTGACCATTCCACAACCTACGCTGTGGAGAATTTTACGACGACGACTGCAGTATAAGGAGCAGAGGTTGCAATTGGGTCAGGCGTTTAGTGCTTGTTACAAGCAGAAACGGTATGAATTCTGTGTGGACACGATGGACACGTTTCCCGCCAGACGAGCGCGGAGAGTGCTTGGAGAGAAGTCTGTCGGCTAGGTCAAATACTTGATTATATAGCACGAGGTTTGACAAACGTCCGAATAAACTTCGAACAGTGGTTTCGAATTATTAATTGATACTTTCAAGTAACTAACTTAGGATGAAGCTGTATAAATATTTTTTGTAGTGGCTTCACGTTGCACCGACACAGATAGGTCTTACGGCGACGATGGGATAGGAAAGGCCTAGGAGTTGGAAGGAAGCGGCCGTGGCCTTAATTAAGGTACAGCCCCAGCATTTGCCTGGTGTGAAAATGGGAAACCACGCAAAACCTTCTTCAGCATGAAAGCTTACAGCCGCCTGCCTCTAACCGCACGGCCAACTCGCCAGTGTATTAATATGTAAATTGTATTTAAACAGAATGCACAATCATTTAGGAAAAGATGTTGCATGGTGGGCTCATAATGTTTCAGAAACAAGATCTTGAGGAAATTTGACCTACTGTTCAATGGGACGAGGTAGGAAGAGGGCTCATCAGGTGTTACAAGGTGGTATCATTCCACATAAGTCGAAAGCTTCAGTATTTTTATCTACAGTATTTGCAGTATTTTTATCTATATTTTATACTAGCAAGATACCCGTGCTTCGCTACGGTATTATACTGAAATTTGTAATTGAATGCTTAACATTTTATATATAATTCGCCAAAATTCGCGATCTGATGGCAAAGTTCCTCCCATTTTTGATTCTTTACTTCCAGCAATCGATTTCGTACTTCCCGGGCTAGCTCCGGCTATTCTGCCCGGTCAGTTGGGTCCCTAAATCTTTGTCATCTTTTCCTATAAGTATTTTTAACATGGATCAAATACTTGAGGAGATCCGGCGTGGTGTCGTCTTGGGTGCCTTGACGGTACTGAACTCGCCGCCGGACTGCATTCGTAGTCATTACCCGGCCAGGACCCGTTTCCAGCGTTGTCCGCATATTTTGACGACGGTCCAGATTATTATTATGATTATTATTATTATTATTATTATTATTATTATTATTATTATTATTATTATTATTATTATTATTATTATTATTGATGTTCTGGACCCCGCAGCAAGATGCAAGACCGCTACTTGGCTCTAAATTATATCTGCTGCCATTGTCATTGCTGGCAATGTGACCAGGAAAATTGTCGCGCGTAGGGAAGTGCGCAGAATTTCTGGCGATACGAATGATACGCCTCCGCGGATTACTGACCTTATTATAGAGGTAAACAATTGCACGGTTAATATCATTCCTATCGTTTATTTCAAATTTGTTTACATTTTTATTTATATGCCTGGAGAGTCTACTGTTACCTAACTTTAAGTTCTCCAAAGGAAAATATGGCTCTTGAAAACGAAACCAGGAAAGATTGAAAATGATCGTTTTATGATCAGTATCGGGTATATTATGAACAGCAAAATCAGTTGGTCTCTACTCATTTTTCACCCCATCACCGTTAAGCTGATCCCCTCCCAACTCAGAAAAGAAGGCGTGTTTTTTAATGTGTAAAGGAGAAACCAAATACCAATGGTCACGTCTGTTACCTTCGGTTTTGAGGTATAAGGATCCCCACAGAAGGAATTCACTTTTGTTCACTTCCATTCACACTACCCCCCCCCCTCCTTTAAGAAAATTTTCCGGGGAAAACATGTTTCTTTATTAGTAAAGGATCTTCTGAATAACAATTATCACGACTGCAACGTCTTCAGTTTTTGAGATATGTGTCCTCGTAATAGGAATTCAACTTCTTTTCAACCTCGCGACCCAAGATGATTTTCCCCTAAAATGCGTTTTTCTTTGTTTTTAAAGGAGATCCAAATACCAATTTTTACTTCTGTAACAACTTTAGTTTTTATAGATGTAAGTATCCTCATACAATTAATTCAATTAATTTTCAATTCTTTCACCCCACCCTTCATTGGATTTTCCGAAATCAAAGGAATGCGTGTTTCTTTACTTTTAAAGCTGATTCCAAATACCAATTTTCACGTCTGCAACATCTTTCGTTTTTGAGATACAAATAATTTAAATATTTTTTCAATTCTCCGACATCCTTTAAGTGGATTTCCAAAAACAAAAAATTAATATTTCTTTATTTTTAAAGGAGATTCGCAATATCAAATTTCACGTCTGTAGCATCTTCAATTCTTGAGATATCAGTATCCCAATAAAGATAATTCAACGCCATTTTCAGATATTTTTACCCCTACACAAGTGGCTTTTTTCGAAAACAAAAAATACATGTTTCTTTATTTTAATAGAGATCTAAAATACAATTCTTCACTTCTGTAACATGTTAAGTTTTTGAGATATATAGTGGACATGCTCATTTTAAAATTTCACCCCCTTTTTAGTTCCCCTTAAATGGAGTTTCCGAAAACAAATCGCCTACTTTTCTTTACTTTTACAAGAGATTACAAATACCAATTTTTACGTATGTAACATTTCACGTTTCTGATATATACTGTAGATAGTCTTTCTAAAAATTCACCCCATTTGTCACTCCTATCTAACCCCCATTAATTGAATTTTCCAAAAATATAAATACGTATTCCTTTTTTAAAAGGAGATGCTAAGTACCAATTTTCAGGTCTGCAATATCTTCAGTTTCTGAGATATAAGTATCCCCATTAAAGGCAATCAACTAATTTTTTACCCTTTTTCACCCCTCCTAGTGGGATTTTTCAAAAACACATAATACGCTTTATTTGTATTTAAAGGAGATTCTGAACACCAAATTTTACATCTGTAAACTTTTAAAGTTTTAAGATATAGATACACTCATTTTAAAATTCACCCCCCTTTACACCCCTTAGCGACGAAATATCCCTTAGCGACGAATTATCCCTTAGTGAGCACCTACATTGTAAAATAAATGTATGCTCAATATTTCATTTCTTTATATTCAGTAGTTTTGGCTCGTCGATGATAAATGTGTCAGGACATGTTTATATATATATATATATATATATATATCCTCAGGCTCAATTTGCACACATTATCACATTATTGTCCATCGTACTCTCAGATTTATTATTATTATTACGGGCGATTTCAATGCGAGAGTTGGAAATAAAACTGAAGGTTACGAAAGGTGATTGGTAAATGTGGGTAGATATGGATGCTAATAGGAATGGAAAGCGTTTGCTGGACTTCTGTGCTAGTAAGGATTTAGCAGTTACGAGTACATTCTTAAAGCATAAGGCTATTCACCGCTACACATTGGAGACTAGGGGTACCAGATACATAATAGACTATATCTTAACCGACTTTGAATTCAGGAAATCTGTTAGGAATATACGGGTTTCCGAAGATTTTTCGATGATACAGACCACTATTTGATCTGTAGTGAACTAAGTATCTCTAGGCCGAGGATAGAGAAAGTGAAGTCTATATGCAAACGAATAAGGGTAGAAAATCTCCAGGTCGAGGAAGTTAGAAGTACCTAGATGGATATGATTAGTGAGAAGTTCAGGGCAGTGGAGACTAAACAGGTTCAGGATACAGAAAGAGAATGGGTGACATACAGGGATGCTAGCTAGTGGCTTTACGTCACACTGACACAGATAGGTCTTATGGCGACGATGGGACAGGAAAGGGCTAGGAGTGGGAAGGAAGCGGCCGTGGCATTATGGTACAGCCCCAGCATTTGCCTGGTGTGAAAATGGGAAATCACGGAAAGCTATTTTCAGGGCTGCCGACAGTGGGGTTCGAACCCACTATCTCCCGAATACTGGATACTGGCCGCACTTAAGCGACTGCAGCTATCGAGCTCGATATACTGGGATGATGTAGTAGAAACAGCAAGAGCATGCCTAGGAACAACTGTGTGTAAAAATTGGTAAAAGCGAACATCATGTTGGAATGATCAAGTGAGAGCAGCTTGTAAACGTAAAAAGAAGGCTTACAGGAAATGACTCCAAACAAGGGGTTGATGCTGACAGGGAACTGTACCTAGATGAAATAAACAGAGCAAAACAAAGAGTTGTTGAATCCAAAAAGAAGTCGTGGGAAGATTTTCGTAATAACGTGGAAAGGCTAGTTCAAGCAGCAGGGAAACCTTTCTGGACAGTAATAAATAATCTTAGGGCGGGAAAGTAAATGAACAGTGTTTTGGGTAATTAAGCTGAGCTCATAATAGATCCCAGGAATCACTGGACAGGTGCGGGGAATATTTTGAAAATATTCTCAAAGTAAAAGGAAATCTTCCCAGTGGTGTCGCGAACAACCGAACTCATGGGGAGGAGGAAAGTTATGTTGGTGTAATTACGCTTGAAGAAATGGAAAAGATGGTAAATAAACTCCATTGTCGAAAAGCAGCATGAATAAATAAAGTTATACTTGAAACGGTTAAATAATGGGAAGACACGAATGAAATGGCTTCATCTATATATATAAAATAGCTTGTCCTGACTGACTGACTGACTGACTGAAAGATTCATCATCGCCGAGCCAAAACTACTGGACATAATGAAATGAAATTTTGGGAATACATTCATATTAAGATGTAGGTGCTCGCTAAGAGAGGATTTTTGGATATTCCGTCGCTAAGGGGGTGAAAAGGGGGGTTAAATTTTAAAATGAGTGAGTCTATATCTCAAAACTTTAAAAGTTTACAAATGTAAAAATTGGTATTTAGAATCTTCTTGAAAAATAAGGAAACACGTATTTTTTTGTTTTCAGAAAATCCCAATAGGAGGGGTGGAAAAGTGTGAAAAATTGGTTGAATGCCTTTAATCAGGATACCGGTACTTATATCTCAGAAACTGAAGGTATTACAGACCTGAAAATTGGCACTTTTGGTCTCTATTAAAAATAAAGAAACACGTATATTTTTTTGTTTTTGGAAATTTCAATTAATGGGAGTGTGAAAAGGGGGGTGAATTTTTAATATCAGTGTATCTGTATCTCAAAACTTTGAAAGTTTACAGATGTAAAAATTGGTATTTAGAATCTCCATTAAAAATAAAGAAACACGTATTTTTTTTGTTTTCGGAAAATCCCAATAGGAAAGGTGGAAAGGGGTGAAAATGGGTTGAATGCATTTAATGAGGATACTTATACTGTATCTCAGAAACTGAATATATTGCAGACCTGAACATTGGTGTTTTGGATCTCCTTTAAAAATAAAGAAACACGTATTTTTTGTTTTGGGAAAATATAATTAATGGGGGGGGGGTGAGAGGGGTGAATTTTAAAAATGAGTGTATCTATACCAAAAAAACTTTTAAAGTTTAGAGATGTAAAAAATTTGTATTTGGAATCTCCTTTAAAAATAAAGAAACAAGTATATTTTTGTTTTCGGAAAATCCCAATAGGAAGGGTGGAAAAGGGTGAAAATGTGTGGAATGCCTTTAGTGAGGCTAATTATATTTCAGAACCTGAAGATATTACAGACCTGAAAATTGGTATCTGGGATTTACTTTAAAATAATAAAGAAACAGGTATTTTTCGTTTTTGGAAAATCCAAATAATGGGGGGTGAAAAGGGGAGTGAATTTTTAAAATGAGTGTATCTACATCCTAAAATTTTAAACGTTTACAGATGTGAAAATTGGTATTTTGAATCTCCTTTAAAAATAAAGAAAAATGCATTTTTTGTTTTCGAAAAATCCCAATAGGAGGGGTGTAAAAGGGTGAATAATGGGCTGAATGTCTTTAATGAGGATACATATATCTCAGAAACGGAAGATATTACAGAACTGAAAATTTGTATATGGGATCTCCTTTAAAAATAAAGAAACACGTATTTTTTTGTTTTTTGAAAATCCAATTATTGGCGGTTAAACAGGGGTGACATATTTGGGTGAATTTTTTGAAAGACAGTATCTAAGGAATACCTGAGAAACGTAGAATGTTACAGTCGTAAAAAGTGATATTTGGAATCTCCTGTAAATGTAGAGAAACACAGGCGATTTGTTTTTGGAAACTCCTCTGAAGGGGAACTAAAAAGGGGTTAAATTTTAAAATGAGAATTTATACAGTATATCTCAAGAAACATAACATGTGACAGAAGTGAAAAATGGTATTTTTATCTCTATAAAAATAAGGAAACGCGTATTTTTAGTTTTCGGATATAGCACTTGGGTGGAGGGGGGGGGGGGTAAAAGTGACTGAAAATGGTGTTGAATTCTTTTAATTAGGATATTGTTATCGCAAAAAGGAAGGTGTTACAGACGTGAAATTTGATATTTGGAATCTGCTTTTTAAAGTAAAGAAGCACGAATTCTCGGAAAATCCAATGAATGGGGAGGGGGGGGGGGAGGTGAAAGTATTGAAAAATTAATTGACTTAATTGTATGAGAATACTCACATCTAATAAAAACTTAAGTTGTTAGGGCCTACAGACGTGAAAATTGGTACTTGGATCTCCTTTAAAGACAAAGAAAAGCCCGTTTTGTGGAGGGGGGAGAAATCATCTTGGGAGGCGTGAGTGAAAAGGAGTTGAATTCCTTTCATGAGGACACATAAATCAAAAACTGAAGAAGTTACAGTCGTGATAATTGGTATTAAAGAAACAAGTATTTTTTGCCGGAAAATTCACTTGAGGGGGGGAGGAGTATGAAAGTGAAAAAAGTGAATAATTTTAATCTGAAAACTGAAGGTAATAGACGTAAACAATGGTGTTTAGAATCTCCTTTAAACATAAAGAAACACGCCTTCTTTTAGTTTTTTTTTGGGGGGGGGGGTTAAATAAACTTAACGGCGGTGGGGTGTAAAAGGAGTTGAGACAAATTGATTTTACTGTTCATAATGTATTTATAAGGAGCCTCCTTTGCTCAGGCGGCAGCGTGGCTGCCTCCAACAGCTGGGTTCCGTGGTTCAAATCCCGGTCTCTCCATGTGAGATGTGTGCTGGACAAAGCAGAGGCGGGACAGGCTTTTCTCCGGGTACTCCGGTTTTCTCTGTCATCACTCATTCCAGCAACACTCTCCACTATCATTTCATTTCATTTGTCATTCATTAATCATTGCCGAAGAGGAGTGCGGCAGGATTCGACAGCCGGCACAATCCCTATCCTCGCCGCTAGATGGGGGCTTCATTCATTCCATTCCTGACCCACTCGAATGACTGGAAACAGGCTGTAGATTTTCGATGTACTTATTCTGATCATAAACCGATCATTTTTAATCTTTCCTGGGTTCGTTTTCAAGAGCCATCTTTCCCTTCGGAGAACGTTCTTAGTTTACAGTACCTTCTTCTGGCATATAAATAAAAATGTAAACACATTTGAAATAAACTATAGGAATGAGATTGACCGTCCAGTTTTTCACCTCTATAATAAGGTCAATAATGCACGGAAGTATGTCATTCGTATGGCCAGAAATCCCCCACACTTGCCCACGCGCGACAATGGTGCTGGTCACATTCTCAACAATGACAAAGGCAGCAGATGTAATTTACCGCCAAGTAGCGGTCTTGCATCTTGCTGTTGGGTCCACAACATCTATAATAATAATAATAATAATAATAATAATAATAATAATAATAATAATAATAATAATAATAATAATAATAATAATAATAATAATAATAATAATAATAATAATAATAATAATAATAATAATAATAATGTTCTGGACCGTCGTCAAATGTGCGGGCCGCGCTGGAAACGGGTCCTGGACGGGTAATGACTAAGAATGCAGTACGGCTGCGGGTTCAGAACCCCCAAGGCACCCAAGACGACACCACGCCGGATCCCCTGAAGGATTTCATCCATACTAAAAATGCTTATAGGAGAAGATGGCAAAGGTTTAGGGACGCAACTGACCGGGTGGAATACCTGGACCTAGCCCGGGAAGTACGAAATCGATTGCTGGAAATAAAGATTGAAAAATGGAGGGAGACTTGCCGTAATCAATTAGAAAACCAGTCAGATCGCGAATTTTGGCGGATTCTCGCAGAAAACGAGTCAGATCGAGAATTTCGGCGTATTATATATCTAAAACAATAAGCATTCAATTCTAAATTTCAGTATAATACCGTAGTGAAGCACGGGTACCTTGCTAGTCTATATATATAAAGTAACTTGTCCTGACTGACTGACTGACCGATTCATCATCGCCGAGCCAAAACTACTGGACATAAATGAATGAAATTTTGAGGATATATTCATATTAAGATGTAGGTGCTCGCTAAGAGAGGATTTTTGGATATTCCGTCGCTAAGGGGGTGAGAAGGGAGGTGAAATTTTAAAATGAGTGTATCTATATCTCAAAACTTAAAAAGTTTACAGATGTGAAAATTGGTATTTAGAATCTTCTTTAAAAATAAGGAAAACCGTATTTTTTTATTTTCAGAAAATCCCAACAGGATGGGTGAAAGAGGGTGAAAAAGGGGTTGAATGCCTTTTAATCAGGATACCGGTACTTACATCTCAGAAACCGCAGACATTACAGACCTGAAAATTGGAACTTTTGTTCGCTTTTAAAAATTAAGAAGCACGTATTTTTTTGTTTTTGGAAAATCCAATTAATGGGAGGGTGAAAAGGGGGGTGAAATTTTGAAATGAGTGCATCTATATCTCAAAACATTTAAAGTTTACAGATGTAAAAATTGGTATTTAGAATGTTCATTCAAAGTAAAGAAGCACGTATTTCTTTGTTTTCGGAAAATCCCAATAGGAGGGGTGAAAAGAGGTGAAAAAGGGGTTGAATGCCTTTAAAGAGAATACTTATATCTCAGAAACTGAAGATATTACAGACCTGAAAATTGGTGTTTGGGATCTCCTTTAAAAATAAAGAAATACGTATTTTTTGTTTCTGGGAAATACAATTCATGGTGGGGCTGAAAAGGGGGTGAGATTTTAAAATGAGTATATCTATATCTCAAAACTTTTAAAGCTTATAGATGTAAAAATTGGTATTTAGAATCTCCTTTAAGAATGAAGAAACACATATTTTTTGTTTTCGGAAAATCCCAATAGGAAGGGTGGAAAAGGGTGAAAAACGGGTCGAATGCCATTAATGTAGCTACTTATATTTCAGAACCTGAAGATATTACAGACCTGAAAACTGGTGTTTGGGATCTCCTTTAAAAATAAAAAAACACGTAATTTTTTAGTTTCGGAAAATCCAATTAATGGGGGGGGGGGGGTGAAAAGGGGGCGAATTTTTAAAATGAGTGTATTTATATCTCGAAACATTTAAAGTTTATAGATGTAAAAATTGGTATTTAGAATCTCCTTTAAAAATAAAGAAACTTGTATTTTGTTGTTTTCGGAATATCCCAATAGGAAGGTTGGAAAAACGGTGAAAAAAAGGTTGAATGCCTTTAATGAGGCTACTTATATTTCAGAACCAGGAGATATTACAGACCTGAAAATTGGTATTTGGGATCTACTTTAAAACTAAAGAAGCAGGTATTTTTCGTTTTTGGAAAATCCAAATAATGGGAGTGAAAAGGGGAGGTGAACTTTTAAAATAAGTGTGTCTACATCTTAAATCTTTAAAAGATTACAGATGTAAAATTTGGTATTTAGAATCTCCCTTAAAAATGAAGGAAAACGTATTTTTTTTTCTGTAAATCCCAATAGGATGGGTTTAAAAGGGTGAATAATAGGTTGAATGCCTTTAATGAGGATACATAGATCTCAGAAACTGAAGATATTACAGAACTGAAAATTTGTATATGGGATCTCCTTTAAAAACAAAGAAACACGTATTTTTTTTGCTTTTGGAAAATCCAATTAATGGCGGTTGAACAGGAGTGACAAATTGGGGTGAATTTTTTGAAAGACTATATCTACAGAATATCTGAGAAACGTAAAATGTTGCAGACGTAAAAAGTGTGTATTTGGAATCTCCTGTAAATATAAAGAAACATAGGTGATTTGTTTTTGGAAACTCCACTTAAGGGGAACTAAAAGTGGTGAAATTTTAAAATGAGAATTTCTACAGTATATCTCAAAAAAGTTAACATGTTACAGAAGTGAAAAATTGTATTTTTTATCTTATTAAAAATAAAGAAACGTGTATTTTTAGTTTTCGGAAATATCACTTGGGTGGAGGGGGGGGGGGTAAAATTGACTGAAGATAGTGTTGATTTCTTTTAATTAGGTTACTGATATCTCAAAAATGAAGATGTTACAGACGTGAAATTTGATATTTTGAATCTTCTTTAAAAAATAAGAAAAGCGTAATCTCCGAAAATCCAATGAGGGGGGGAGGTGAAATTATGGAAAAATTAATAGACTTAATTGTATGAGAATAATTACATCTAATAAAAACTATATTTATTACAGGCGTGAAAATTTGTATTTGGATCTCCTTTAAAATCAAAGAAAAACGCGTTTTGGGGGGGAATAATCTTGGGGGGGGGCGGGAGTGAAAAGGAGTTGAATTCGTTTCATGAGCACACATAAATCAAAAACTGAAGAAGTTAGAGTCGTGATAATTGGTATTTAGAAGATACTTTACTATTAAAGAAACGAGTTTGTTGGAGGAAAATTCACTTAGGGGGGGGGGAGTGTGAAAGATGTGAAAAAGGTGAATTATTTTTATGGGGGTAGTTATATCTCAAAACTGAAGGTTATAGACGTGAACATTGGAGTTTGGAATCTCTTTTAAACATAAAGAAACACTCCTTCTTTTCTTTTTTGCGGGGGGGGGAATGAAACTAACGACGGTGGGGTGTAAAAGGTGGTTAGACCAATTGATTTTACTGTTTATTCATTCCATTCCTGACCCTGTCGAATGACTGGAAACAGGCTGTGGATTTTCGATGTACTTATTCTGAGCATAAACCGATCATTTTTAATCTTTCCAGGGTTCGTTTCCAAGAGCCATCTTTTCCTTCGGAGAACGTTCTTAGATTACAGTAGATTCTCCTGGCATATAAATAAAAATTAAAAACATTTGAAATAAACGATAGGAATGAGATTGACTGTCCAATTGTTCACCTCTATAATAAGGTCAATAATGCACGGAAGTATGTCATTCGTATCGCCAGAAATTCCGCGTACTTGCCTACGCGCGAAAAATGGTGCTGGTCACAATGTCAAAAATGACAATGGCAGCAGATGGAATTTACCGCCAATTAGCGGTCTTGCATCTTGCTGTGGGGCCCAGAACATCTATAATAATAATAATAATAATAATAATAATAATAATAATAATAATAATAATAATAATAATAATAATAATAATAATAATAATAATAATAATAATAATATTCTGGACAGTCGTCAAATGTGCGGACCGCGCTGGAAACGGGTCTGGACGGGTAATGACTACAAATGCAGTCCGGCCGCGGGTTCAGTACTGCCAAGGCACCCAAGAGGACACCACACCGAATTTCCTCAAGAATTTGATCCATATTAAAAATGCTTATAGGAAAAGATGGCAGACATTTAGGGACCGAACTGACCGGGTGGAATACATGGTCCTAGCCCGGGAAGTACGAAATCGATTGCTGGAAAGAAAGATTGAAAAATGGGAGGGAACTTGCCGTAATCTCTCAGAAAACGAGTCAGATCTCGAATTTTGACGGATTATATATAAATCGATATCCATTCAATTATAAATTTCAGTATAATACCGTAGCGAAGCACGGGTATCTTGCTAGTCTATATATATAAAAGAACATGTCCTGACTGACTGACTGACTGACTCATCATCGCCGAGCCAAAACTACTAGACATAATGAAATGAAATTTTGGAAATAAATTCATATTAATATGTGGGTGCTCGCTAAGGGAGGATTTTTGGTTATTCCGCCGCTAAGGGGGTTAAAAGGGGGGTGAATTTTTAAAATGAGTGTATCTATATCTCGAAACCTTAAAAGTTTATAGATGAAAAAATTGGCATTTATAATCTCCTTTAAAAATAAAGAAAATAGTATTTTTTGTATGTGGAAAATCTAAACAATGGGGCGTGAAAGGGGAGGGTGAATTTTTAAAATGAGTATATCTATATCTCAAAATTTTAAAAGTTTACAGATGTAAAAATTAGTTCTTAGAATCTCCTTTAATAATAAAGAAGCACGTATTTTTTATTTTCGGTAAATCCCAATAGGACGGGTGAAAAGGGGTGAAAAGTTGGTTGAATGCCTCTAATGAGGATACTTGTTTCTCAGAAACTGAACGCATTACAGACCTGAAAATTGGTATTTGGGATCTCCTTTAGAATATAGAAACATGTATTTTTAGTTTTTGGAAAACCAAATAGTGAAGGGTGACAAGGGGGATGAATTTTTGAAATGTGTGTGTCTATATCTCAAAACTTTACAAGTTTACAGATGTAAAATTTGATATTTAGAATCTCCTTTGAAAATAAAGAAACATGTATTTCTTGTTTTCTGAAAATCCCAACAGGAGGGGGTAAAAAGGGTGAATAGGCGGTTTAATGCCTTTAATGAGGATACTTATATCTCAGAAACTGAAGATATTACAGACCTGAATATTGGTATATGGGATCTCCTTTAAAAATAAAGAAACACGTGTTTTTTTGTTTTCGGAAAATAAATTAATTGGGGTTAAACAGGAGTGACAGATTGGGGTTAATTTTTAGAATGACTATATCTACAGTTTATCTCAGAAACGTAAAATGTTACAGACGTAAAAATTGGTATTTGGAATATCCTGTAAAATTCAAGAAACGTAGGTCATTTGTTTTTGGAAACTCCAGTTAAGGGGAACTAAACTGGGGGCGTAGTTTAAAAATGAGAATTTCTACAGTATATCTCAAAAACTTGACATGTTACAGAAGTGAAAATGGTAAATTTTTATCTGTGTTAAAAATAAAGAAACGTGTATTTTTAGTTTTTGGAAAAACCACTTGGGTGGGAGTGGGGGTAAAAGTGACTGAAAATGGGGTTGAATTATTTTAATTAGGATACTGATATCTCAAAACTGTAGATGTTACAGACGTGAAATTTGGTATTTGGAATCTGCTTTAAAAGTAAAGATGATGATGATGCTTGTTATTTAAAGGGGCCTAACATCGAGGTCATCAGCCCTAAAAGTAAAGAAACACGTATTCTCGCAAAATCCAATGAAGTGGGGTGGGGGGATTTGAAAGAATTGAAAAATTATTTGAATAAATTGTATGAGGACACTTACACCTAATAAAAACTAAAGTTCTTACAGACGTGAAAATTGGTACTTGGATCTCGTTTAAAAACAAAAAAAAGTCGTTGACTGCGGGGGGGGGGCGAAATATCTTCGGGGGGGAGTGAAAAGGAGATGAACTCCTTTCATGAGGACACATACCTCAAAAACTGAAGATGTCAGATTCATGATAATTGGTATTTAGAAGATCCTTTCCTATTAAAGAAACAAGTATGTTTTACCAGAAAATTCACTTAAGGGGTGGGGGCCGTGTGAAGGGAAGTGAAAAAACTGAATTATGTTTATGGGGACTTATATCTCAAAACTGAAGGTAACAGACGTCAACATTTTTATTTGGAATCTCCTTTAACCCTGAAGTAGTAACGTTCAAGTTTTGGTATATTAATGCTAACGTGGGGTAGGCCTACTGTATGCCCCATAACTTAAATCGCAATATTTTGTTTTTTAACTAATTTTAATTCATCAGAAATGCATATATATAAAATAATACATACAAAGCACTGATATTTTACACTATTATAATAATCTATATATATAAATAAAAGAACATGTCCTGACTGACTGACTGACTGATTCATCATCGCCGAACCAAAACTACTGGACATAAAGAAATGAAATTTTGAGGATACATTTATATACAATGTAGGTGCTTGCTAAGGGAGGTTTTTTGGATATTCCATCACTAAGGGGGTGAGAAGGAGGGAGTGGATTTTGAAGATGAGTGTATCTATATCACAAAACATTAAAAGTTTGCAGATATAAAAATTGGTATTTAGAATCTCCTTTAAAAATAAAGAAAAAGGTTTTTTTTGAAAATCCCAATTGGAGGGGTGAAAGTTGGTATTTGGATCTCCTTTAAAAACAAAGAAAAACGCGTTTGGGGGGGGGAGGGAATCATTTTCGGGGGCGGGAGTGAAAAGGAGTTAAATTCCTTTTTTGAGGACACATATCTCAAAAACTGAAGATGCTAGAGTCGTGATAATTGGTATTTAGAAGATCCCTTACTATTAAAGAAACAAGTATTTTTTTTGCCGGAAAATTCACTTAGGGGGGGGGGGGAGATTGTGAAATTAAGTGAAAAAAGTGAATTATTTTTATGGGATACTACATCTCAAAACTGAAGGTGATAGACGTGAACATTGGTAACTTGAATCTCTTTTAAATATAAAGAAACACGCTTAACGGCGGTGGGGTGAAAAAGGAGTTGAGACCATTTGATTTTACTGTTCATAATGTACTTATTTGGAACCTCAGTGGCTCAGGCGGCAGCGCGCCGGCCTCTCACCGCTGGTTTCTGTGGTTCAAATCCCGGTCTCTCCATGTGAGATGTGTGCTGGACAAAGCAGAGGCGGGACAGGCTTTTCTCCGGGTACTCCGGTTTTCTCTGTCATCACTCATTCCAGCAACACTCTCCACTATCATTTCATTTCATTTGTCATTCATTAATCATTGCCGAAGAGGAGTGGGCAGGATTCGCCAGCCGGCACAATCCCTATCCTCGCCGCTAGATGGCTTCATTCATTCCATTCCTGACCCACTCGAATGACTGTAAACAGGCTGTGGATTTTCAGTGTACTTATTCTGATCATAAACCGATCATTTTAATCTTTCCTGGGTTCGTTTTCAAGAGCCATCTTTACCTTTGGAGAACGTTCTTAGATTAGAGTAGATTCTCCTGGCATATAAATAAAAATGTAAACACATTTGAAATAAACGATAGGAATGATATTGACGGTGCAATTGTTCACCTCTATAATAAGGTCAATAATGCACGGAGGTATATCATTCGTATCGCCAGAAATCCCGCGCACTTGCGTATGCGCGACAACGGTGCTGGTCACATATTCAGCAATGACAATGGCAGCAGATGTAATTTACCGCAAAGTAGTGGTCTTGCAACTTGCTGTGGGGTCCTGAACATCAACAACAACAACAACAATAATAATAATAATAATAATAATAATAATAATAATAATAATAATAATAATAATAATAATAATAATAATAATAATAATAATAATAATATGGACCGTCGTCAAAATGTGCGGATCGCGCTGGAAACGGGTGCTGGCCGGGTAATGACTACGAATGCAGTCCGGCCGCCGGTTCAGTACCACCAAGGCACCCAAGACGACACCACGCCAGATCTCCTCAAGGATTTGGTTCATATTAAAAATGCTTATAGGAAAAGATGGTAAAGATTTAGGGACCCAACTGACCGGGCGGAATTCCTAGACCTAGCCCGGGAAGTACGAAATCGATTGCTGGAAATAAAGATTGAAGTATGGGAGGAACTTTGTCGTAATCTCTCAGAAAACGAGTCAGATCGCGAAATTTGGCGGATTCTCTCAGAAAACGAGTCAGATCGCGAATTTTGGCGGATTCTCTCAGAAAGCGAGTCAGATCGCGAATATCGGCGGATTATATATAAAACGTTAAGCATTCAATTATAAATTTCAGTATAATACCGTAGCGAAGCACGGGTATCTTGCTGGTAGACTAAGAAGATTACAATGGAGTGTTGGTAAGGTACCTTCAGACTGGACAAAAGCTGTAATTCCACTTATCTATAAGCAAGAGAATTGGAAGGATTGCAACAACTTTCGAGGTATCTCATTGATAGTATACCAGACAAAGTATTCCCTGGCATCTTGGAAGGGAGGGTACGATCATTGGTTGAGAGGAAGTTGGATGAAAACCAGTGCGGTTTCAGGCCACAGAGGGGCTGTCAGTATTAGGTTTTCAGTATGCATCAGGTAATTGAAAAAGGCTACGAGAGGAATAGGCAGTTGTGTTTATGTTTTGTAGATCTTGAGAAAGCATATGACAGGGTACCGAGGGAAGAGTTGTTCGACATACTGGGGGACTGTGGGATTAAGTGTAGATTGTTAAAATCAATCAAAGGCATTCATGTTGACAATTGGAATGCAGTGAGAATGGATGGTAGAATGAGTTGTTAGTTCAGGGTACTTACAGGGGTTAGACAAGGCAGCAATCTTTCACCCTTGTTGTTGGTAGTTCACATGGATCATCTGCGAAAGTTATAAAGTGGAAGGGAAGGATTCATGCAGGTCGAATTGTAGTAAGCAGTCTAGAATATGCTGACGACTTTATCTTAACCGCAGATTGTGCCGAAAGCCTGCAGTCTAATATCTTGGAACTTGAAAATAGATGCAATTAGTATGGTATGAAAATTAGCTTCTCGAAGACTAAAATGATGTCAGTAGGTAAGAAATCTGAGAATATTGAATGTCTAGTTGGTGATACAAAGCTTGAACAGGTAGATAATTTCAAGTATTTAGGATGCGTGTTCTCCCAGGATGGTACTTTAACAAGTGAGTTGAATCAGGGTGCAGTTGCTCGCAGTTGCGATCAACAGTATTCTGTAAGAAGGAAGTCAGCTCCCGACGAAACTACCCTTACATCGGTCGGTTTTCAGACCAACTTTGCTTTACGGGAGCGAAAGCTGGGTGGACTCAGGATATCTTATTGAAAAGTTAGAAGTAACAGACATGAAAGTAGCAAGAATAATTGCTGGTACAAACGGGTGGGAACAATGGCAGGAGGGTACTCGTTATGAGGAGATAAAGGCTACGTTAGGAATGAACCCTATGGATGAAGCTGTATGCATAAACCGGCTTCAGTGGTGGGGTCGTGTGAGGCGTATGGAGGAGGATAGGGCCTAGGAGAATATTGGACTCTCTTATGGACGGTAATAGAAGTAGAGGGAGACCAAGACGACGATGGTTAGACTCGGTTTCTAACGATTCAAAGATAAGAGGCATAGTACTAAATGGGGCACAGCACTAGTTGCAAATTGAGGATTGTGGCGAGGGTTAGTAAATTCAAAGGGGCTTGCAGACTGAACGATGAAATGCATAACGGTCTATAATAATGATGTATTGTTATTATCCGACTTCTTGGCTGTAAGGTGACCGTTCTGGCCTTCGGTTCAGAGAGCCTGGGTTCGATTCCCGGCTGAGCCGATAATTTTTATTGCAGATGGTTAATTCCTCTGGCTCGATGACTAGGTGTTTGTGTTTGGTCTTAATACACTTATCTTCATCTACATACAACACACGCCACTACCAGCTACCACATAAACTTACAACAGTGTTCATATATCCGTTCACATTGGGTTGGCATCGGGTTGGCCATCCGGTCGTAAAACTGGGCCAAGTGTGCATCACGTGCCGACTGTGATTAATGGGAAAAGGTCAGGATTATTATTATTATTATTATTATTATTATTATTATTATTATTATTATTATTATTATTATTATTATTATTATTATTATTACTTCAATGATTCTAGCTTCGATGAAGAAAAATGTCCGATGGCAATTGATCCTCATTACTTGCGGGTTATGAAAATGGACATAAAGTTGTCACCGTTGAACATTAAAATTGCATATCAACGAAATAAAGAGTTCAAAGCCTTGTTGATTATATACTTATTGCACAGGGGTAGTTCGTCATAGTGCTTGTTCTATATCAGACATTAGATAACCTGTATATTTCACTATAGAGATTTACTTCATTGCCCGAGGTCCTAAGTCAACTTAAAAACACCATATCATGACAAGAAGATCATAACCATATTTTTTGTTCATGTATTTTAATGCTATAATGATTCTTGCGACATTGTCCTTGACTGGTATACGTATGTTTTAGTTATCACATAATCTGCCTAATTTTTATTTGGCTGAAGATGGCCACTAAGTGGCTGAAACTAGTCCTAAGTCTGATGTAATATTATTTACTCGATACATTGTATTGTCCATTTATTTCTTATAATTGCACTTCAATACGGAACAAGAATAATATTTATAGCTTATAATTCGGACGGAAAGCAAGAGATTTTCAAATACTCAACACCTTAAGATTAGCACTGTGAGCTAGACAAGGCTTTTCAGAGCTGTACTTCCATCAATAAAGATAAGGCAATCATTCTAAGAGTTAGAAGCGTGGAAGGAGCACAACTTCCTCAAAAGTGGTGGTCCTATCACGCGATCCTTACCACCACTTGGAAAGAGACGAACCATCAGCAAACCGAAAGAAAAGGACTTATTTACCATGCTGGATTTTTCGATGAAAAATATCATGCGTTTTACCGTACAATTTGTGCTTGAATCGTACACGTCAACTGACAAACTGATTAGACAGTGCTTTTTTACTATGTGTTTTATCGCACCTGAAACATAATTAGTATAACTTTGTGCTTTAAACTGATGAATGGATAACTCCTTGATTTTACATGATATTTGTTCAATATCATCTGCTTCACAATGCTGGCAAGACTATTTTTTTTCCTCTCCTATAAAATTAACTTCTTATGACTGACTACCTTTCCTATGTCAACGTCTCATATACTATCCTACTTTCTCCTCCCCTCGCACAATGTTCCCTGGGACATGCTTGGCTTGTGTGGTGTGTTTTACCTGTAATGACAGTATTATCCTTCCCAGTGTTGTAATTTTTACGGCCAGCGGGGTAACCTCCGTTTGAACTTGGATCCTTTAATTTGCCGTAAGGCTTGTTTGTGAGAACTTCAACATCTGAATCAAGGTATTTAATAATAACAACAATTCCTTCAGTTCTTCAGTTTACTACACTTATAACTATAACATTCCTAGAGTTCTTTAGTTTACTGCAGCGCTAAGGAGTTATTTCCATTTTATTTTAGAATCACGATATACTGCATCTCCCGTGTTTATGGCTGAGTCTGATGTCTCCACAAGACATGTGCTTGTTTATCAAATATATTGATATTATAGCATTTGAAGCCATAAAACTCCGACGGGAAGTTTGCTGCAAAGCTCGGAAATGGAAGTGATATTTGCAATAGAAATAAATACATGGCTCCCAGGAAGTTGACGACAAGTTTACATTTACGTCGAAGTTGTGAACATACATTTCAGTCAAGTACACTCTAGATGGCACAAATGAGGATATTGAAACTTGAAACTGCCTCATAAAATACGGGGAAGGATCAGAATGATCTGGAAGTTAGATTCAAGAAAAGTTATATAACGGTAAAGGCAAATCGCACCCATCGAACCCCTTTAACAGGAAGTACTGCTTGGCTATATTCTCTGGCACTACAAAAACACTAAGCTCACTGTCTTATTAATAGTCTCACAACGTTTTGTACGTCTTCCTTACAAAGATATTTTTGGGCTCTGTATTCCAAATGGTCAGTTTCTTCTTTCCTACGCTCCAGTTTGGCTGATAGAATTCCAGCATTAATTTATTTAAGAGTACAGTACGTAAATTAGACAGCCATAGCCAATAAACACACTAACACGTTAAATAATAATTCGGTGGAATATTCGAGAACTCTGACTTCCCTTCAACCAACCTGAAATTAAAAGGAACTAGCGACTTAGTGCGACTTCGAATGCGAGGAATTTTCAAATAACGGCGATTTGACTTTTTTCACAATTATTTTTTGATCTTTCCTTGTTGACATGTTGTTCATTTTCCCTCCTAATGCCAACGTGAAGGAATTTCGTTTTGATGTGACATGGGATGGGCCACCTAAGATTCTTCACTAAGTCCAACACCAGTCAAGTGAAATATCTGCTATCATGTGAAAGCCGATGGTTATCTGGTATTTGAAATTTAAGTGGTAAATTTGAGAAAGATAAAACGTTCTCTAATGGCAAAGTCAGGTAAAATGATACATTCAGGGAGAGAAATTCATGTAGCTTTTACCCGAAGCCACAGCCCATGACATGATTTTATACTTTTGGATTATGTAATAATGTAATGGAGGTCTTCATTTTCACAATCACTTTATCAGGTAGCTATTTTTTTTGCTAGGGGCTTTACGTCGCACCGACACAGATAGGTCTTATGGCGACGATGGGATAGGAAAGGCCTAGGAGTTGGAAGGAAGCGGCCGTGGCCTTAATTAAGGTACAGCCCCAGCATTTGCCTGGTGTGAAAATGGGAAACCACGGAAAACCATTTTCAGGGCTGCCGATAGTGGGATTCGAACCTACTATCTCCTGGATGCAAGCTCACAGCCGCGCACCTCTACGCGCACGGCCAACTCGCCCGGTTATCAGGTAGCTGTTCCCACTAGTCTCTTACTTACTGTGCAGTATCAACATAGTATAACTGAAACAGAAATATCATTTCTGGATATTCCTCTTAACCACCACCCAACTCCGCGCTAATCAAAAAGTTTTTATAGTCTAGATTCCAGTTCCTTTTCTCTCTTAATGCTTTAATACTGAATGTTGTAAATTCACGCTAGTCCATTTCTGTCCCGGCTCCTTGGCTGAATGGCCAGTGTCGAAGCCCTCGGCTCTCGTGGTCCCGGGTTCAATTCAGAGCCGAGTTCCGGATTTTAATCACGTCTGTTTAATTCCACTGACTCGGGGACTGGTTGTTTGAATTTGTGAGAAACATGTGAGAGTGAATACATCCCTCCAGATAGGAGGAATGTTTCGTGAGATTTCCTTATTGACGACATTGACCATGTCGGGAAGGTCATCTGGCCGTAAAAAAGAGCCAAGTCGGAACGTGAGACACAGTTCAAACCCGCGACCAAACAAGGGTGTGGGAGAAGTGGTCGGTGAAGTAGATGATAGTCTATTCGTGCTCCTGTCACCAGATAGACTACTGCTTTAATCAACAAACGGCTATAATTTTCTCTGGGAATTAAGCCTGGCTTGACCCGTAAAGAGGCAAACAGTGGTCACATTCAACTGACGGCTGCCCTATCTGTGTCCTATAACAATCGAATTTCTCTTCCATACCATCTGTATGCATAAGTCATTTCCGGTTTCACTAAGAGATGGCACCAGCGAACAGTACGCAGACTATGAATTTGACACATACGTCAGATTGTTCGTTTGACATTAACCTACCAACACACACAAGTTGAGTCCGTCAAACACTAGCGTCTGTGTTGTATCGTTCAGTGATCATGTCGACGTTTGTGCCTGAAGTAGTATAATTGGACAGTTCGGGCGCCACCTCCACCTCAGGCTCCCAGAGGCCACCTCCACCTCCACCTCAGCCAGAGGCCTCCCAGATGCCACCCCCACCTCCACCTCAGCCAGAGGCCTCCCAGATGCCTCCTCCACCTCCCGCGGGAAATTTGAATTTGTAAACAAAGCCACGTGCTTTTTGACAGCTGTCATCGACAACAACGCATCGCTAACCTCAGTACTGCCATCTTGACGGGCCTAAACCTCAGTAGTGCCAACTTAACCTAACTAGCTCGAGATAAACAAAGCCACGTGTTTTTTGACAGTCATGTGCTTTTTGACAGATTTGTAAACAAAGCCACGTGCTTTTTGACAGCTGTCATCGACAACAACGAATCGCTAACCTCAGTACTGCCATCTTGACGGGCCTAAACCTCAGTAGTGCCAACTTAACCTAACTAGCATGAGGTAAACAAAGCCACGTGTTTTTTGACAGCCACGTGCTTTTTGACAGATTTGTAAACAAAGCCACGTGCTTTTTGACAGACAACAACGCATCGCTAACCTCAGTACTGCCATCTTGACGGACCTAAACCTTAGTGGTACCAACTTAACCTCACTAGCGCAAGGTAAACAAAGCCACGTGCTTTTTGACAGCCACGTGCTTTTTTGACAGCTGTCATCCGCCATCTTTAAACCACAAAGCACTGTGCTGCCCTCTATATCGCAGTAGCTGCAAAATTCGTCACCTGTCATCGGCAGTGCTACCATCTTGACGGGTCTAAACCTTAGTGCTACCAACTTAACCTCACTAGCGCGAGATAAACAAAGCCACGTGTTTTTTGACAGCTGTCATCCGCCATCTTTAATCCAGAGAGCACAGTGCTGCCCTCTTTAGCTACTTACCTTTGAAATGTGGTGGCGGATAATTTGAAAAATGCTTTTTTGACAGCAGCCATCTTTGTGCACCGTGCTGCCCTCTTTAGCTAGATACCTGTGGTGGCAGGCAATTCCACGTGACAGCAGCCATCTTTAATCAAGAGAGCGCCGTGCTGCCCTCTATGTGGTGGCGGCAAATTGAAAAATTCCACGTGCTCTTGTTTGGAAACAAACTCATGTGCTTTTTTTGACAGCTGTCATCTGCCATCTTTAATCAACAGAGCACAGTGCTGCACTCTTTAGCTAGATACCTTTGAAATGTGGTGGCGGCAATTTGAAAAATTCTATGTGCTCTTGTTGGGAAACAAAGCCACGTGCTTTTTTGACAGCTGTCATCGGCCATCTTTAATCAATAGAGCACCGTGCTGCCCTCATGCGGGGCAATTTCGTCAGCTGTCATCCGCCATCTTTAATCCAGAGAGAACAGTGCTGCACTCTATGTGGTGGCGGCAAATTCCACGTGCTTTACAAACCCATGTGCTTTTCTGACAGCTGTCATCCGCCATCTTTAATCCAGAGAGAACAGTGCTGCACTCTATGTGGTGGCGGCAAATTCTACGTGCTTTACAAACCTATGCGCTTTTCTGTCATCCACCATCTTTAATCTAGAGAGAACAGTGCTGCACTCTATGCGGTGACGGCAAATTCCACGTGCTTTACAAACCTATGCGCTTTTCTGTCATCCACCATCTTTAATCTAGAGAGAACAGTGCTGCACTCTATGTGGTGGCGGCAAATTCTACGTGCTCTTATTTGGAAACAAATTCTACTCGCTCTTCAGCTGTCATCCACCATCTTTAATCAAGAGAGCACCGTGCTGCCCTCTTTGTGGTGGCGGATAATTTGAAAAAATTCTTTTCGACAAGCAGCCATCTTTAATCCAGAGAGAACAGTGCTGCCCTCTTTAGCTACTTACCTTTGAGGCGGTTAATTTGAAAAATTCTTTTCGACAAGCTGCCATCTTTAATCCAGAGAGAACAGTGCTGCCCTCTTTAGCTACTTACCTTTGAGGCGGTTAATTTGAAATATTCTATTTAACAAGCTGCCATCTTTAATGAAAAGAGCATCGTGGTGCTATCTTGCGGGTAATATTTTACGTCACAGCTGTCATCCACCATCTTGCATTGCTAACCTTAGTGCTGCCCTCTTTAGCTACTTACCTTTGACGAGCTGTCACCTGCCATCTTGCATCGCAAACCTCAGTGCTGCACTCTATGTGGTGGCGGATAATTTGAAAAAATCTTTTTGACAAGCAGCCATCTTTAATCAACAGAGCACCGTGCTGCCATCTTTAGCTACCGCCATCTTACATCGCTTACCTCGCTGCTGCACTCTATGTGATGGCGGTTAATTCGAACAAGTTTAATCACGCATCGGGAAAGCTAGAGTAAGCACGTGCTGCAGTGATGACGTCATCATGCATGTTTAGACTTGTCCGTTTTCTTAAGAGTAAGTCGGTGTAAAGGAATGTGGTAGCGGTAAATTCGAACAAGTTTAAACATGCATCGGGAAAGCTAGAGTAAGCAAGTGCTGTTGTGATGACGTCATTGTGCATGTTTAGACCTGATCGTTTTTCTTAAGAGTAAGTCGGTGTAAAGCAATGCAATAAGTACAACATTTTTTGAATGCGATCAAATATTTATTTACAAATGTACTACAACAGTGTTCGTTTTTGCTGCTGACAAGGTTGGTGTGCTTCTTAACAACGTGTGCTTCTGAAATGCCTCCTGCAACATTCAAATTAAACAAAGCATTTAGAAATATATTATACTAAGTATGTTATGCTTTACAGAGAAGATCATGTACTTCTTACCTTGCTGTTATTCCTTTTCGGAATCATCATCATCATCATGAGGTACTAGAGAAAGTTCATTCATACACTGTGTACAGTGTTCAATCCTCGGATTTGGTCCATCCCAATCATCACCACCATTTTCTCCTCGATGCTTGTAATGTCGTTCACAAGTTCTGCATAAAGCTACTTCGATTGACATCTTACTGTGTAGAGGAAGGATGTCCCAAAAATTATGTACGTAAGAGGCAGCGTACGTATATAAAAATCCTGGTGGTAAGTATTGAATAAGATGTTTCGGCATCGACGATCTACGTTTATAGAACATCTTAATAGCCTCACTCACTCGTGAAACATAAATAAGATGTTGCGTATGAGCATGCAAACAGCATGCACATTTACAGTTTTGTTCCATAGCGTACGATGTCGAAGCACACACTAATGAAAATGATAAAGATCTATTCTTATTTATAGTCTCGTAACAATATTCGTTAGCGGATGGTAAGTAACATCACTCATATGAATAATAAGACAATAGGCTGCTGTGTTAGCAGGAATGTTTTCAGATGTTTCAAATTCTAAACGAATATCAACTGGAGATTCTTTTATAGATTCTTGGTGATAAGAGCAGTCTATAAGTACAATCGGTGCTTTATTATTAAATTCCTGAGGTGTAAATAGCGGACGATCTTCTTTCTGATAATACGATGATTGAAATTTACAAAACATGTCATAGAGCATCCCAAACTTATTTTTCTCAAAGTTAATGTCGATGTTTTCGTAGGGATACGTAATTCCGTTGAGATATAGTCTAACGTGTCTTAATTTGCAGTGATCAAACAGTGAGCTATCTTTTTCGTGATTGAATTTACGATTAGTTTGAAATCCAAAAATAATGTACAAGGGCTTCTCAGTAAAACGTGATGTTTTAACAGCCCAGCTATGCTTGTTTGTAGGTGGTAACACAGGATATTCATACAGCTCCCAACTTCTAAAACGTATAGGTAATGGTGTATCATTTTCTACAATCTTGAGCAATCGAAGTTTTTCACGATCAGATAAGGTTACATGTGGAATCCGCCACAGTATACGATGCAGTGTTATTTTCGATTCTACAGGTGTTTCTACTGCTTTAAGAGAATTGTAATCACTTCGATCACGGATTAGAATAAGCTCTTGTTTTGCGTTGATTATAATACGTGTAAAGTCTTCTGCGAATCCAAAAATATGTTTCAGTGATAACATACCCGTAAAAGTTCCATCCTCATTAATCATCCAGTTGTTAGTAGCTTTTGGACACCATCCAGCCATCCGCAAAAGATTACTTTCTTCATCACAGAAAGAAGGGTAGAGTTTCATTGCACTTGTAATATCAACATTCTTCGTTCGATCTATTTCAACATTATTTACTTCATATCGCGCTTCAGAAAAGAGAAAAGCTAGAGCATGGTTGTTTAGTTGTGAAGTGCTTGGTCCACTTCCATCAGACTTTTCTAATCGTCCTTCAATATAGAGGTAGCTTTCGTGTGGTAAGGTGTAAACATCTTGTTGATTAATAATAAAATGAATTTCATCATTGTTATTTAATCCAAACGTAAAAGGTTGATAGGAATGAAGCTCACTTCGTACTACACCTTCACGACTTTCTACTGTATTCGTAATGTCTAGCATTTCTTCCATTTTGTTGTAGTAGTGTATATCCCAAATCTTGGAGTATCTGCTTATGGGTATCTGTTAACTCGATGAGTCTCTGCACACATGTAGTATGTCTTCGGAATGTACACCGTGTTTTATAGATGGTTTTCATACTGGTTTAAGATGTAGTTTGTAAGCTACGTACGCATGCTGATCTAAATGAATAAGCTGATTATGTTTATTTACAAGTCTAAGAGTAATGTTGCTAATGTGTTTTACAGACACAGGATGATAAAGAACAACTGCTGGTTTCTCACAGGTAGTATATCCACGTTCCTCTTTAACAATGAAGTCATGCAGGACGTGCGAAGGTTGTAGATTACTATTCAAGTCTGTAATAATATTACAAGTAATGTTCACATTATAATCATCGAAGAGTTTTATAGGTTGATCAGACTCGTAACGTACGTTCGGTAGGAGCTCCCTCGATGAAAATCCAAGCAGTGGGCCAATCGAATCAGGTTGTGATTTGAAGTCAATCTTAAATGATGATTCAATAACACATTTATGTGTAATGTTGCTTATAGTGATTGAGAACTTGTAATTATGATTACTAAAACTATCTTCCCCAAACTGATCAATTAACGTACTTTCAATATAGTCGTGAATATCATCTACTGTATAACGACCTGAGGGTAGTGTTAGCACATACTCATCGTAATAGAACTTGTTTAAACCATCACGCACATTATAGATTTTATTGTAGCTTTCAAACGGTACTAGTCCAAGACTATGCGGCTGATAACCAAGTTCGATTGGTGGATTAAAATAGACGGTTGTTTCAGGTCCTTCTCCACGTACAGCAAACGTTCTTTCACTGTTCGTCATCACGCAGACACTAATGCACTTTCTCTACTGTCTGGGTTTGATATAAGAACATAAGACATAATCGTCCGCACATGCGTGTATTAAAGTTTTGCACACGGTTTTTATTGTAAACAATGTCTGCACTGCTTCCGAAATAACGTATGAGCTCAAAAGGAGGAGGTAAATCTCCATAGCTATCAAAATACCATACTTTAGATTTACGTTTTACATAAGCAACGTAATGAGTTCCAGGTCCACGACTGTCGTCCAAGTTAATTACGGCACTTTCACGTTCACGTGGGCGTACTGGTAGTTGATCGCGCATATACACTCCTCGAAAATAATGAATTCCTAGTTGTTTAGCAAACGTAAAATCTTCATCATGCGTTAGAGCTCGATATGGCAGTGCATTCAGTAGACGTTTTTTGGAGAAATGTAGATACCAAGCCCTTTCTTGTATGGCGCTAGCTTCATGTTCACACCTTTGCCTCGTAACGCAATTGCCTCCATCGTCTTGTTATGAAGTTCACTCTCTTTCAACTGTTGTTTCGCTTCTTCTACAGCTTTGACAGTTCTCGCTACAGCACTAGCACCACCTAGCAATGACCCTAAAGCTGCTAAGCCAGCAAACAGCGCAGGAAGAAATCCTCCTCGTTTTGGTACAGGAATAATTCGCGCACGTTTACTAAATATTGCTCTGCAGTTTGGAGAAATTCTCGCTCTTGCTGCGCGTAACGCCTTAGTAATAGCTACACGAGGATTGTATTCCCCTCGAATAGCTTTTTGCGCAGCCTTTATAACATCTTTCCATCCAACAGTTTTTACTTTCTTCTTCTTCTTCATGTCGTTTGGATATCGTTGTTTCACCATGCTGGACACGACTTTACTAGTCAAGAGCAAATCATAAACTAACCGTTGCCTCTTGTTTCGTTTAATATATATGTTACTATTACATACTTTATGATTCAGTTATCATGAAGATTATAAAGCAGCAAGACACGCTACCTGTTACCGACATTGTACCACATCTCTTACCTAGTTCTAGTACAACTACAAGAAAACGTCATGGAACGTTGTTTCCTTTTACTATTCGATGTATTATATCAGGTCCGTCGGGATGCGGTAAAACAAATCTTTTACTCACACTTATTACTTCTGTAAATGGTGTACGCTTCGAGAATATTTACGTTTTCGCAAAGTCACTCTATCAGCCGCTATATACTATTCTACAAACTGTAATGCACGATCTAGTTAAAGATGGAATAAGATATTTTAAATTTAATTCACATGAGCAAGTACCATCACCAGACGATGTGCTTCCTAATTCTCTAATGATCTTTGATGATGTTGCAACAGAACAGCAAAATGTTATTCGTGCATTCTTTAGTATGGGTCGGCATAAATATGTTGATTGCATCTATTTGTGCCAAACCTATTCTCGTGTGCCTAAGCAGTTGATACGCGACAACGCAAATGTTATTGTGCTTTTTCGGCAAGATGAGCGCAACATGCGACATGTGTATAACGATCATGTTAACACTGATATGACATTCGATGACTTTAAACGTATGTGTGCTAAATGTTGGTCATTACACCGTTACAGCTTTTTAGTTATTGATAAAGAAAGTGATGTACAGCATGGACGATATCGCATGGGTTTCGATCATTTTATATGCATTAACACAGAATTGCAGTAACTACTTGATTAAAAACCACCATCATGTTAACATCTAGCAAGGAGATCACAAAACATATCATCCAAGCTCGAAACAATATTCGACGGAAATTTAAAGAGCTTAAACGTATTCAAGCAGACACGGATTTATTTTTAAAAACACAACTAAGTACACCACTCAAAGAAATTTTTAATTCTACTTCATTACCGCAGTCTACTTCAAGTTTTGCTTCTATGCAAACATCATATCATAAAGAGAAGCATGAAGAAGAAAAGCATGAAGAAGATACTGAAGAGAAGAAGCAGGATGTAGATCAAGAAGAGGAAGATAAGGAAGAAGAAGAAGAAGAACTTAATGATACATCACCATCTAAGCGTGTTGTGTTTTTAACTACAGATGTTATTGCTGAAACACCTACTACATCGACGCAAAATCTACCATCTTTGTCTGAGGTTATGATTACACCAGAGTATCGCAATCAGTTTAGAACGTTTATTCAAGATACCTATGGATCTCTCTTTGCACCTTATATAGAAAAACTTTTTACAGGACAAACTGACACTACCTACGGTATTCGCTACGAAGATGACTGTTTCCGGATAGGAAATTCAAATGTTAAGATTAATAGCAACAAACTCATTGTAAAAGGTGTTACCTATAAACCTACGAAAGGACTCTTAGAACTTCTTTTCTCACGAATACCTGACAAGGATATAATTTTACAAGATGATCTTAAAAAGTATAAAGCAATACTTTTTGCTACTGATGCAACACGACGTAATTACAGGAGAACAGAAGCTGTAAATGCGAATAAGAGTTACAAGTATCGTGAGTTTATTTCTAAGCTGTTTCCGACTGCACGTAGTCTAGACGTTATCTACAAGCCTTTGTTGCCGTATGTGGATGTAAGATACTGGAATGACCCAAACTTACTCGTTGAACGATTACAAATTTTAAGAGCATCACAAGAGGCTGGTCACACTGGTCACGGATCAGAAATTCTAGAAATAGGAAGAGAACTACGTTATGCCGGTATTATTTTGTAATGGCTCGTCAAGAGAAGATCTCACCTGTAAAGGTAAACATCGCACATGAGTTACATAAACCAGCACGTCGCACCTACTGTCGCAGACGCGTTATTACACGAGGAAAAGATGATCTCTGGCAAGCAGACTTAGTAGAAATGATTCCATATGCCTCTAGTAATAAGGGGTATAAGTATCTACTTACTGTTATCGATGTGTACTCAAAGTTTGCTTTTGCACAACCCGTGCGTTCTAAAACAGCAGCTCAAGTTAAAGAAGCATTTAAACATATTGTTGAAGAATCGAAACGCTGCCCAAGGCTTCTTCAAACTGATCAAGGTAAAGAGTTTTACAACAAGGATTTTTCTTCTTACCTCAAGTTACTTGGCATTCAACACTACTCTACGTTCAGCAATCTCAAGGCGAGTGTTGTAGAACGCTTTAATCGTACACTCAAAACAATGATGTGGCGAGAATTTACAGCGCAAGGTTCATATCGTTGGATTGATCTGCTACCGAGACTTTTATCTACCTACAACGATACACCTCATCGCACTATCGGAACAAAGCCACGTCTTGTTACAAAGAATACACCTCGTCTAGATGCTATTCATCTTGTAATTAAAACAGCTGATCCACGTCGCCATCGCTTTAAAGAAGGTGATTTCGTTCGCATCAGCAAACACAAGTCTATCTTTGCAAAAGGATACACACCTAACTGGAGCACTGAAATTTTTCAAATCAGAAGTGTTAAGCTTTCTAATCCAGTTACGTATTTACTTCGCGATCTCAGAGGACAGCCTATTGAAGGAGGATTCTACATCGAAGAACTGCAGAAAACAAAATATCCTGATCACTATTTAGTTGAACGTGTTAATCGACGTCGTGGCAATGGCTTGGTTTTAATAACAGCTTTAATTCATGGATTAATAAAGAGGATGTACTTTAAATCTTATGTGTGTTTTCTTTTAATCCTCTACGTTTCCTTTCTTCTAATTCACTAGGACATGCTGTAGGATTAAACAACACCTGTAATATGTTTTGACAATTCATGTTTATTTTAGACTATATACATACATTTTTATCCTTTGTTCATGTTACGGTCTTTGACACTCAGTTTTCGTTTTATTACACCAACAACGATAAGTGCTGCTATATTCTTCTGAGCAGCTAAAGCACTAGGTAATAACACATACACACACAGCATAACTTTACGAAGCAGATTTTAACAGCTACACTCTATGCAGGCAGCATGTAACTACGTATCAGGCGAATGTGTTCTAGGGCCGCAGGGGAGATGAAGCACGAAGAAAAGAAGATCAATCACTCTATTGATGAGTCCACGCCCAACATGCTTCCTCATCTTTCTCCCAGCACGTTTCTTCACCTTTTCCTTGTTTACTCTCTCCACAGCCATGATAAGTGTTTATAAGCGAAGACAACTCGTTAGTTTTAGGTCCGTGATACAGTTTAATTAGTTGACATGTACGGCACTGTCTCACAGAAGGTCTTCTAGCTAAACTCACATGTTCATGATGTAAACTACACGTTTGAAGCTCTGACAAAACAGGATCTTGAGTCCACTCACGAGGCACCTTATCCCAAATCTTCTTTACAGCATTCGCAGCTACATTGACCAAAAATGCCTTTGGTAATGCATTTAACTCTTCTTCAGTAAAAGTGTTTAGTTTCTTTTTGCATGCATAAAACTTTACGATCGCCTTTTCAACTGCGTTACACTTAGTATCTGTTAGAAATGACATGATGTCTTTATTCTACAAATGTTTCTTTTACACTAAGGTTATTTCGACACTGCAGTTTACATATGTTGTTCACTTCCCGGCATGCACTGCGACACAACCAATCAAAGAGCATGCATACATGTTGTAAAGACTGTTTAGTTGTTTCTCTACTATGCTCTTTCGGAAGAGTTTTAAATGATGGGCACCCCAATTCATGCATGTCGATAACTTCACATGATGATGGTAGAAAATCACGCAACCATTCTTTCTTTTCACAACCCTTTAAAAGAACAAGATCTGCTCTTGACAAATGTGCATTCATCATTAAAGGTAGAAAACGATAAGGTATTCCTTTTTCTTCCCACTTCAAACCTAAATTGTTTTCTATCCACTGAGTCTGCTTTTTATCTTCATCTGTTTGCAAACAGTAAGGGAACGGTGGACTAAATACTAAACTAACAAGTTTTGGTGCCCACAACACACAGCAATCTTACACAGCCACCTCTTTAAACACAAACTTGTTTCCGTTTACTTTAAAGCCTTGCACATCAACTATTAATGTTTTCGTCATGTTTGCACTCCACACTCTATCACTGTTTCCCGAAGACTAAAGCTTTTAGTCAACGAACGGGTTTAAACATGCATGATGACGTCATCACTGCAGCACGTGCTTACTCTAGCTTTCCCGATGCGTGATTAAACTTGTTCGAATTTACCGCCACCACATAGAGTGCAGCAGCGAGGTAAGCGATGTAAGATGGCGGTAGCTAAAGATGTCAGCACAGTGCTCTGTTGATTAAAGATGGCTGCTTGTCAAAAAGATTTTTTCAAATTATCCGCCACCACATAGAGTGCAGCACTGAGGTTTGCGATGCAAGATGGCAGGTGACAGCTCGTCAAAGGTAAGTAGCTAAAGAGGGCAGCACTAAGGTTAGCAATGCAAGATGGTGGATGACAGCTGTGACGTAAAATATTACCCGCAAGATAGCACCACGATGCTCTTTTCATTAAAGATGGCAGCTTGTTAAATAGAATATTTCAAATTAACCGCCTCAAAGGTAAGTAGCTAAAGAGGGCAGCACTGTTCTCTCTGGATTAAAGATGGCAGCTTGTCGAAAAGAATTTTTCAAATTAACCGCCTCAAAGGTAAGTAGCTAAAGAGGGCAGCACTGTTCTCTCTGGATTAAAGATGGCTGCTTGTCGAAAAGAATTTTTTCAAATTATCCGCCACCACAAAGAGGGCAGCACGGTGCTCTCTTGATTAAAGATGGTGGATGACAGCTGAAGAGCGAGTAGAATTTGTTTCCAAATAAGAGCACGTAGAATTTGCCGCCACCACATAGAGTGCAGCACTGTTCTCTCTTGATTAAAGATGGTGGATGACAGAAAAGCGCATAGGTTTGTAAAGCACGTGGAATTTGCCGCCACCGCATAGAGTGCAGCACTGTTCTCTCTAGATTAAAGATGGTGGATGACAGAAAAGCGCATAGGTTTGTAAAGCACGTAGAATTTGCCGCCATTACATAGAGTGCAGCACTGTTCTCTCTGGATTAAAGATGGCGGATGACAGCTGTCAGAAAAGCACATGGGTTTGTAAAGCACGTGGAATTTGCCGCCACCACATATAGTGCAGCACTGTTCTCTCTGGATTAAAGATGGCGGATGACAGCTGACGAAATTGCCCCGCATGAGGGCAGCACGGTGCTCTATTGATTAAAGATGGCCGATGACAGCTGTCAAAAAAGCACGTGGCTTTGTTTCCCAACAAGAGCACATAGAATTTTTCAAATTGCCGCCACCACATTTCAAAGGTATCTAGCTAAAGAGTGCAGCACTGTGCTCTGTTGATTAAAGATGGCAGATGACAGCTGTCAAAAAAAGCACATGAGTTTGTTTCCAAACAAGAGCACGTGGAATTTTTCAATTTGCCGCCACCACATAGAGGGCAGCACGGCGCTCTCTTGATTAAAGATGGCTGCTGTCACGTGGAATTGCCTGCCACCACAGGTATCTAGCTAAAGAGGGCAGCACGGTGTACAAAGATGGCTGCTGTCAAAAAAGCATTTTTCAAATTATCCGCCACCACATTTCAAAGGTAAGTAGCTAAAGAGGGCAGCACTGTGCTCTCTGGATTAAAGATGGCGGATGACAGCTGTCAAAAAACACGTGGCTTTGTTTATCTCGCGCTAGTGAGGTTAAGTTGGTAGCACTAAGGTTTAGACCCGTCAAGATGGTAGCACTGCCGATGACAGGTGACGAATTTTGCAGCTACTGCGATATAGAGGGCAGCACAGTGCTTTGTGGTTTAAAGATGGCGGATGACAGCTGTCAAAAAAGCACGTGGCTGTCAAAAAGCACGTGGCTTTGTTTACCTCGCGCTAGTGAGGTTAAGTTGGTACCACTAAGGTTTAGGTCCGTCAAGATGGCAGTACTGAGGTTAGCGATGCGTTGTTGTCTGTCAAAAAGCACGTGGCTTTGTTTACAAATCTGTCAAAAAGCACGTGGCTGTCAAAAAACACGTGGCTGTCAAAAAACACGTGGCTTTGTTTACCTCATGCTAGTTAGGTTAAGTTGGCACTACTGAGGTTTAGGCCCGTCAAGATGGCAGTACTGAGGTTAGCGATTCGTTGTTGTCGATGACAGCTGTCAAAAAGCACGTGGCTTTGTTTACAAATCTGTCAAAAAGCACATGACTGTCAAAAAACACGTGGCTTTGTTTATCTCGAGCTAGTTAGGTTAAGTTGGCACTACTGAGGTTTAGGCCCGTCAAGATGGCAGTACTGAGGTTAGCGATGCGTTGTTGTCGATGACAGCTGTCAAAAAGCACGTGGCTTTGTTTACAAATTCAAATTTCCCGCGGGAGGTGGAGGAGGCATCTGGGAGGCCTCTGGCTGAGGTGGAGGTGGAGGTGGCATCTGGGAGGCCTCTGGCTGAGGTGGAGGTGGAGGTGGCCTCTGGGAGCCTGAGGTGGAGGTGGCGCCCGAACTGTCCAATTATACTACTGCCTGAAAAAGAAAATTTGCTGCACGCATTGCTTTTCTTATTTAATCCAAAGGAAAAGGCTGTGGAAAGCCATCGTTTGCTGTTAGAAACATATGGTGAACACGCTCCATTGATTAGCAAATGTGAGAAAATTAGACGTGGTGATTTCAATGTGAAAGACAGTACGCGCTCTGGTAGCGGTTTTGTGTGCTGTGAACTCTCGAAGCCCAGCGAAACCGTTAATGCACAACGCTATCGACAACAAATGATTCATTTAAATCACGCATTGATCAGAAGACGACCGGAATGGGCCATAAGAAATGGCAAAGTGATTTTGTTACACGACACTGCGCCGTCCCACACAGCAAAACCAGTGAAAGACACCTTGAGATCGCATGGATGGGACATCCTTCCGCACCCGCCGTACTGCCCCGACCTGGCGCGATCTCACTGACTACATCTTCTTCGCATCAATGGGGCACGGGCTCTCAGAGCAGCACTTCAGCAATTTCGAGGAAGTTGGAAAATGGCTCGACGCATAGTTTAACGCAAAAGAACAAACAGATTTTCTGGCATGGTATTCATAACTTACCTGAAAGATGGGCGAAGTGTGTAGAAGCCGATGGCCAATTTTTGAATAAACAATAAATTAATGTCCCTTGAAAATTACGTGTTTTCTTTACCACAAAAACAGGCAAAACCTTATGCATACACCAGGTGAATACTATTATTATTATGGGAAAAATGCATTATTTAAATGCTCGATATCCCACTACGTATATTATGTTTCCATTTCGATAGACTGACAGAAAACAATGACAATACTGTATAATTGAAGAGATTCTCAAACATGGACATGATAACACTAAAACATATAAATTTGCCACTGCCGGATATATTCTGAGACTTGAAATATTACTTATAAAGGTCTTCCAGGAGTAATGTGTGCGTAATTTCTGTTGCATTTCCTATTCCTTAATCGTGTCCTTATCCAGAAAGTATCAAAAAACTGGCGGCACTTGAGCCTAAATATTTTTTAAATATATATTTTTCGCTGAATCGACGGTATTGATCTGCTTTCGGAGTGATTTTTTTAAATCTTTATGCTCGCTAGACTGAGTGCTCAGACGTTAGGACTCTAGCATTCTGAGCCCAAGTTGCCTGGTTCGATCCCCGTTCAGACTGATGGTATTTGAAGGCGATCAAATATGCCAGCCTTGTGTTGACAGATTTGTCGGTACATAAGAAATTCTCTGGGACTGAATTAGTGGCACTCTGGCGTCTCTGGAAAGAGTAAAAGTAGCCAATGGAACATAAAACCAGTAAGATATTCATCTTTATGCTCAAATAGGAATCCTTATATCGTTGTGATATATCTTTAAATATTTAGGCAATATAGGTAAATAAAGGAATTAGACAGCTTTTTTTTCCCCCACTAACATTATCATTGCTCGCTTCTCTTTCGTATTACGTCATTACAATGTTCTTCACTACACTTTTTAATTGTCATTATTATTATTATTATTATTATTATTATTATTATTATTATTATTATTATTATTATTATTAGCCTAGTTGCAAGGAGTCTGTGCCGAGTAGAAAACACAATAGATCTATTGTTATCCTGCAACAAAGTTCCAAGTCTGTGGTATTTTGAAAACAATAAATCCACTGTTCTTTAAAGTCTATTGTTGGAAGTCTATTGCTCTTTTGAAAACAATAGGTCTATTGTCATCCAACAATAATATGTAAAGTCTATTGTCCTTTTAACACAATACGTCCATTGTTCAATCAATCAATCAATCAATCAATCAATCAATCAATCAATCAATCAATCAATCAATCAATCAATCAATCAATCAATCAATCAATCAATCAATCAATCAATCAATCAATCAATCAATCAATCAATCACTACTGATCTGCATTAAAGGCAATCGCCCAGGTGGCATATTCCCTATCTGTTGTTTTCCCAGCCCTTTTTTAAATGATTGCAAATAAATTTGAAATTTACTGAATATCTCCCTTGGTAAGTTATTCCAATCCCTAACTCCTCTTCCTATAACCGAATATTTGCCCCAATTTGTCTTCTTTAATTCTACCTTTACCTTCATATTGTGATCTTTCCTACTTTCAAAGACACCACACAAACGTATTCGTCTAATGATGTCAATCCACGTCATCTCTCCACTGACAGCTTGGAACATACCACTTAGTCGAGCAGCTCGTCTGCTTTCTCCCAGGTATTTCCAGCCCAAACTTTGCAACATTTTTGTAACGCGACTCTTTTGTCGGAAATCACCCACAACAAATAGAGCTGCTATTCTTTGTTTTATTTCTTTCCCAGTTCTTGATTCAAGTAATCCTGGTGAGGGTCCCATACACTGGAACCATACCCTAGGCGGGGTCTTACATCCTTACTACAACCGCTAAATACCTTCATAACCATGTGCAGAGATGAATAGATACCCTTTATTTGCAATCATATTTATGTGATTGCCCAAATGAAGATCTTTCCTTATATTAATACCTAGGTACTTAAAATAAAAGGGAACTTTCACCCCATCAACGCAGTAATTAAAACTGAGAGGACATTATCTATTTGTGAACCTCACAACCTGACTTTTAAGCCCGTTTATCATCATACCATTGCCTAATGTCCATCTCACAACATTATCGAGGTCATTTTGTAGTTGCTCATAATCTTGTAACTTATTTATTACTCTGTACAGAATAACAGCATCTACAGAAAGCCTTATCTCTGATTCCACTTCTTTACACATATCATTTATATATATAAAAACATAAAGGTCCAAAAATACTGCCTTGTGGAATTCCCCTCTTAATTATTACAGGGAGAGAGAAAGCTTCGCCTACTCTAATTCTCTGGGTTCTATTTTCTAGAAATATTGCCACCGATTCAGTCACTCTTTTGTCAAGTCCAATTGCACTCATTTTTGCCAGTAGTCTCCCATGATCCACCCTATCAAATGCCTTAGATAGGTCAATCGCGATACAGCCCAATTGACCTCCTGAATCCAGGATATCTGCTATATCTTGCTGGAATCCTATAAGTTGAGCTTCATTGGAATAACATTTCCTAAACCCAAACTGCCTTCTATCAAACCAGTTATTAATTTTTCAAACGTGTATAATATAATCAGAAAGAATGCCTTCACAAAGCTTACACGCAACGCATGTCAAACTGACTGGCCTGTAATTTTCAGCTTTATGTCTATCACCCTTTTCTTTATACACAGGGGCTACTATAGCAACTCTCCATTCATTTGGTGCAGCTCCTTCATGCAAGCAATAAACAAATATGTACTTCAGATATGGTACTATATCCAAACCCATTGTCTTTAGTATATCCCACGAAACCTTATCAATTCCAGATGCTTTTCTAGTTTTCAACTTTTGTATTTTATTGTAAATGTCATTGTTATAATAGATAAATTTTAATAATTCTTTAGTATTAGTCACCTCCTCTATCTGGGCATTATCCTTGTAACCAACAATCTTTGCATACTGCTGACTGAATACTTCTGTCTTTTGAAGATCCTCGCATACACACTCCCCTTGTTCATTAATCATCCCTGGAATATCCTTCCTGGAACCTGTTTCTGCCTTAAAGTACTTGTACATAAACTCCATTTTTCTCTAAAATTTGTATGGCTGCCAATTGTTCTTGTCATCATGTTATCCTTAGCTGACTTCTTTGTTAAATTCAATTTCCTAGTAAGTTCCTTCAATTTCTCCTTATTTCCACAGCCATTTCTAACTCTATTCCGTTCCAACCTGCACCTCCTTCTTAGTCTCTTTACTTCTCTGTTATAATATAGTGGATCTTTACCATTCCTTACCACCTTAAAAAGTACCAACCTATTTCCACATTCCTCAACAATTGCTTTAAACCCATCCCAGATTCAGTTTACATTTTTATTTAGCGTTTTCCACCGAACATAGTTACTTTTTATAAACTCCCTCATACCACAAAAACAGCTTCGTGATCACTAACACCATATATTACTTCGGTTTCTCTATAGAGCTCATCTGGTTTTACCAGTACCACATCCAGAATATTCTTCGCTCTAGTTGGTTCCATCACTTTCTGAATCAGATGCCCTTCCCATATTAACTTATTTGCCATTTGTTGGTCATGCTTCCTGTCGTTCGCATTACCTTCCCAATTGACATTTGGTAAATTGAGATCACCCTCTACAATAACGTTCCGTTCCTTATCATTTCCCACATAGCTGATTATCTTATCAAACAATTCTGAATCAGCGTCTGCGCTACCCTCTCCCGGTCTGTACACTCCAAGGACTTCAAGTTGCCTATTATCTTTAGAGATGAGCCTTACACTTAGAATTTCATGTTTGTCATTTCTCACGGAACTGGAGTGTGTATCGTGGAGATAGGATGGGAAAGGTAGGGGAGGGAGTATTCATTCATTCTGGTGAAAGAATAATTTGTAAGCTACGAAAAATTCTTAACGGGCGAGTTGGCCGTGCGCGTAGAGGCGCGCGGCTGTGAGCTTGCATCCGGGAGATCGTGGGTTCGACCCCAACGGTCGGCAGCTCTGAATACGGTTTTCCGTGGTTTCCCATTTTTACACCAGGCAAATGCTGGGGCTGTACCTTAATTAAGGCCACGGCCGCTTCCTTCCAACTCCTAGGCCTTTCTTGTCCCGTCGTCGCCATAAGACCTATAAGTGTCGATGCGACGTAAAGCAACTAGCAAAAAAATATTTCTGCATCCATTATATCAATTTTCAGCCATGATTTATCTCCTATTACAATATCTGGTAAGTAAATACCAATTAAATTACTGAATTCTATTAGTTTCTTTACAATACTTATACAGTTGAGCACTAACATTTTTATGTCATCCCTACTTCATTTCCAGTTCCCTGTCCCCTTATCATCGCTCCCTAGGCTACCCCGTTTCCCTGAATGTACCCCCTTATAACCCTTCTAAACAAATTTGCTAACTTATGTGTACCACTGCTGTTTAAGTGAAGGCCATCTGAGCGCAGATCCCTATCTCCTACCCACCTATTACGATCTAGAATTCTCACTTCCCCTTTCCCACATGCCCACTCCATAGTCTCGTTCAAATCCCCAATCACCTTCCAGTCAGTATCCCTCCTACACTGTATTCCACTGATAACAATCTCCCCTTCCTTAAACTCACCCGTGCTGCATTTACCAGGTCCCACTCATCCCCAACTATGTTGGTACTTATATCTGCGCGTCTTACGTTTTTAGTACCAACACGAAGCACTATTTCTGCTTATTGTTTCATTGATACAATGTTGCAAATCTAGTGTAATAAGTGCAGGTGCATTTGGATAGGTCACAGGTTCGTGTAAGTATGTGGCTACCATCTTGTCACTTGCGGCCATTGGCTGGCAAAATTGTTCTAATTACTTCGATTGTTTGCCCTTCAAGGTGACAACGGTATTTAAATTTATTGAATATTAAGCTTCCTTTCCTAGCATTGCAGCTGGTGTTGGCTGCAATCTTGGCCGCCACGTGCGTGCTAACTGTCTTGGACCGGGTGCGCCGAGACACATTCCGAGGTATCTTTCTGGGATTTGCAGAGATAGGTCACTTCCTTACTTGAACCTACCGTAGTGTGCATTTGATTGCAGCTTTAAAACCAATTTAGGTGAACGAGAAAAGGATTATTTGAGATGGGTGATCATGTACATTTACTGGACTGAATTGCCAGTCATCTTGGCTAGCAGCGTAGATGTTCTTGCCTAAATATGTCCTCGACGATGGGGCTGGCTCCGGGGACATGGTACACCCCAACCCACTTATCAGGTGATTCGCTAGAAATATGCAGCAATCTCCAACATCCTCCCTTGATGAACAGTATTAGTAGAATTATAGCTCTCGAGCAGGCAGTATTTAACAAATTACCTCAGTAGAAGAGCTTCAAGTATCCCAAGCAATTTGCGAGTGATAGATTTAAAAAAGGTAATAACGAAAAGTAAATATTTAGAAAATAATTTGTTGAAAGTAACTGTATGTAGCAATATAGTGTATGTCTTTTCAAATACTATGGTTATTTTCATGGTGATCTGAGAGATGATGCGAAATTTATCTAGGGAAGGAATACACATTGTGTTGGTAAAATTGTATGTTTGTATACTAACATTGTTAGGGGGCACTCGTGTGTGTGTGTATGTTTTATATACAAAATCTTCGTTTGCCTGATAAAAACACTGCGTTGAGAGAAAAGGTTTTGACAGTAGCCTTTGGCATAGATACTGAACCCTTTAAGGTATTTTCGCAGGATACCTACTTTCCTTACCTAGAAGATGGATAGATGAGGAGGGAATCGAACCCTCTCTCTACTCTATTGTCCCTCATAACTTCGTAGCTTGTACGGACGGAAAACCTCTTAAAACGAAGGAAACCGGGCGAGTTGGCCATGCGGTTAGGAGCGCGCAGCTGTGAACTTGCATCCGGGAGACAGTGGGTTCGAACCCCACTATCGGCAGCCTGGAAGATGGTTTTCCGTCTTTTCCTATTTTCACACCAGACAAATACTGGGGCTGTACCTTAATTAAGGCCACGGCCGCTTCCTTCTCCTTCCAAGCCCTTTCCTCTCCCATCGTCGCCATAAAACTTATCTATGTCCGTGCGACGTAAAAGCCAATAGCAAAAAACGACTATTGTGCAAACATATAATAATAATAATAATAATAATAATAATAATAATAATAATAATAATAATAATAATAATTAATTACTTTTCTTACACATATGGATAGACAACAGGATAAGATAGCGTGTTATATGCCACTATGCGAAAATGCAGGTGTTGGTGATTTAATAATATTAAGAATAACTTTCAAATTTTGTTTCCATACACTTGAATGCATAGACAACAGAGCAGTCAGTTAGCAGTTCCGTGCTACAAGGAGTATGCACGCGTTGCAATTAACTCGTTACAGCGGATGTAGAGGGCTGTACAAAATGTTAGAACTGCACGTACTGTCATGTGCAGACGCATGTAAGGCAGACCCTCCGATGAAAGTAGCCAGCATCTAACATGTGTAACTACATGTTTTTGAGGTAAAGGGTTGTGTTATGCATGATGTGTGTGTATATTGTACTGATAATGGTGAGAGCACAGAACTGTAACGGCTATAATATTAATTAATTTATGTAGTTATGTAGTTATTTCTTGCAGTACGCAGATCAGTAAAAGGTAGACCCTTCGATTAGGTAGTAAGCAGACTCATTAAAAGGCACATTCTCCGATAAGGGTAGTTCAGCTAGAAATAATAATAATTTTATCACGCAATCTCATCCTCGACCCGGTTACGATTCGATGTCGCGATACCCCGCTAAAACTGAAAGTCAGTATACGCTTTCCACATGTCAGACAAAATTCAGTCAGAAATAATAATAATAATAATAATAATAATAATAATAATAATAATAATAATAATAATAATAATAATAATAATTTGATTCTTGGATTTTTCCTAATCTGGTTTCAAGATTGGCATTGTACCTGACTGTTATTTACCCTTGTGAAATTTGTTAAGTTTTTTTATAATGAAAGAATATAACCTATGTTAAAGTTTTAATTCAATTCTTGACAATGTAGTTAGACCCATTCAAGCCCGCAACTTCTTCCACCTGTGAGTTCCACGGATACTCCGGAACAAGTGGTAGCAGAGCGTGGTTAAATGGGTCTCAATTAAGCCCTTTTTGTCGGCTAAACATAGAATCCGCACCGAACTCTAAGAATTTTCTCAGTCGCTGGAATTTTTTTCTCTTTCTTATAAATTTATAAATTTTCTATCATCATGTCTGGCCATCGTGAAGTCCTCCATCCCGGGTACTTGCGCAAGGAGGAATTAATCTATGAATTACTTATTAGGAATGTTCAATCTGGAGGCACGGTTGCGGCTGAAACCACCAAACTTAAAGAATCATTAGAATTACCAAGTTGTATCCCAACTTTGGGAGAGAAAGAAATTGATGAAGCTCTCTCCACTATCACCGACAATTCCACTGAGCTAGCATCTGTAGTTAGTTTTTTGAAGTAAGTGATCCTTATCCTAATCAACTTAAAAGAGTGCAAGCAAGATTGTTCCATTTTTATAACGGGGTTAGCGATCTATTGTCTCTAGAGTTAAAGGAAGGTTATGCTATGGAGGCTAGTAATTTAGTTGACCATCTATCAAAAATGTCAAATAGAGTCAATCAATTGTTGACTGGGGCAGCTGCTCCCATAACCGACCATGTCCCTGTGATAAACATTGTGAGTGAGGAGGAATCTTCCAAGGCTGTAGAAAGTAGAAAATTTGTAGCAACGCAACAAAAAACTGCCCCATTGGATACAGGGTCTGGTCATTCCAAACAAATTCCACTTTTCTTCTTGAATAATGCTGTATCGGAAGCTTCTCAACCATCTAAGCTGTCACCAATTATGTAACTCTGTTTTAGTAGTCATCCCCATCCATTGGCTATGTTGCTTAGGGGAATTTCAAAACTTTCAGTAAATTCCACTAATGATGTAATTTCTTTTCTCAGGTTTTTAGTTGAATTTCAGGATCACGCACTGGTGTTTTCTCTCACTCCCCTATTCTTTAAATTATGTACCCATATTCCGTAGGCGTCCTGTCGGACAAGATAGTTAAGGCTATAGCGGATAGATCATCTATAGAAGACTTCCATGCTCACCTTTTGCCAGATTTCATTCCGGTTAGGGCAATGTCTTCCCTAATACAGAAGTACTATTTTAGGGTACAACGTCTGGACGAAAATCTGGCAGATTACAACCAAGATATAAGTTTTATACCCGAGTGTTCGCCCTGTATTTTTCGGAAGACCAAATAGTGCAAGCAATTGTTGAAGGCATCTCTCCACCTTATAGATACTATTTATGTTTTGAGTCTCATCCCCAAACCTTGGGAGAATTGGAGGCTATGGCGGTATCAGCCGAAGGAGTGCGGTATGCCGACACCTGAAGAGTCGCTAAGGAGCCCCCTCCGTATGCTAGTAATTTTCGGCCTCAACCTCGCCGAACTTTCACCACCCGCAAATGCTATGCTTGTGGGTCTGCGGATCATTTGCGTAATAATTGCCCAGTGATAAAATCGAGTGGGGCAAAGAATGGAGCAGGGTCATCACAAGGATATTTCAAATGCGGATCTTTTACTCATCTAGCCAAGAATTGCCCTAATGCCAATAGCACCCACTCCTGCTCAACTTCTGGTGCAATCTCCGCGGACTCTAATAATCGAAAGTGACTAGTGTCATCGGCTGAGTCGGCAGGGTCATTTTCCCAAGACTCAGCCCCTGTTAAACCCAGCGAAATCTCGGGTAAGGGTAAGAGTTCTTCTAATTTATCATTTAAAGGTCCTAAAGAACGCCTTAGGATTGCGGCGGAGACCCCCGCACTTGTACCTTTTCTCAAAATCGAATTGAATAGTGAAACGATCACTGCTCTATTAGACGCTGGGAGCGTTTGTTCTATTATTTCGGCTGACTGGTGTTCTAAATCAAAGTCTGTTTGTAAATTTTCTGATTATTGTTCGTCTTCGGTTCAATGCGTTTCTGCTAATTCCTCTCCATTAGAAATCCTAGGTTTCATCTTTGCCAAAATTCGTATTTCAAAATTCACCTGGAAAGTAAAATTGCTTGTGGCCAAACACTTATCTTGCCCCATAATATTAGGAGCAGATTTCATGTCTTCCACTGGTCTGGTGCTCGACATTCAGAGCAAGTCGTTCACTTTCAAATTTGCTAATAATTGTAAAATTCCTTTGCTAAAATGTAACTCTGCGTCATGTTTATCTGTTTCGCCTACCCAGAACGAGATGTTGATAGACCTTACACATCTACCTGAGGACTAGGCTGAGAGTATTCGTATATTGTGTCAGTGGTTTCCAGATGTATTTTCCGATATTCTTGGTGTTACTGACCTTATTGAATACAAGATTGAGGTTACGGACTCCATCTAGTTAGATTTCCGCCTTATAGGCTGTCTCCACCTAAAACGAAGGCTCTTAAAGAGATCATCGACCAGATGTTAGAGGATGGTATTATTCGACATTCTAAGTCGGCGTATTCATTGTCCGTCTTTCTGGTGCGGAAACCCCAAGATGGCTTCAGGCCTGTGATTGACTATAGGGCTTTAAATCGGAAGGTGGTGTTACAATATGTGCCCCTTCCCGACCTTCACTCTTGTTTCTCATGGTTTCGGAAAGCTAAGTTCTTTACCACCCTAGACCTCAATCAGGCGTACAATCGAAATATCTAACAGCTTTTGCCACGGATTGGAACTTATATGAGTACAACCGCGTGCCTTTCGTTCTCCCCACGGGGGCAGCTGTTCTCACTAGACTGCTAGATAGGGTCTTCTCCGACATCAAGTTTGAATACATGTATCACTATCTTGATGATGTCTTCGTATTTTCGGAGACCTTTGAAGAACACCTAGATCATCTGAAGGAAGTACTCAATCGCCGTCGTAAGGGTTGACTGTGAAATTATCTAAGGTAGCTTTTGCTAAACCTTCCATGTCATTCCTAGGGCATATTGTGTAGCCCGATGGTGTTTCTATCGGTCATTCCAGAACACAGGCCATCCGTGATTTCAAACCTCCTAAGGACATCAGGTTCATAGGCATGGTGAATTTCTTCAGGAAACTTATTCCTAACTTCGCTAACAGAGCGCCCTTGAACTTACTCCGTAGACGTCAAATTTGAGTGGGGACCGTCTCAACAAGCCGCTGTTGGAGATCTGAAGTTAGCTGTTTGCAACGCCCCTGTCCTTGGTATGTCCGATGTTTCGAAGAAATTCATTGTCCAAACCGACGCCTCATCATCGGCCGTGGCTGCTGTGCTTCTTCAGGAAACTAGACTAGGAAGGCGACCCATCGCCTATGCGTCTAGGACACTATCGACTCAAGAAGCCAAATATTCCATCTATGAACTTGAGGTTTTGGCAGTCTTATTTGCACTAGAGATGTTCCGACTCTATATGGAACATGTTAAGTTCGACCTGGAAACAGATAATAAAGCCTTATGTTGGGTCATAGCTAGGCCGCGTCGTATAGCCCGTTGGGCTATCAGGATTTCTGCCTTCCAGTTTGATGTTAGGCATATCAGAGGATCCGAAAATGATGTTGCGGATGGACTAAGCATAATGTTTTCTCAGGATGTGGAGACCACCGAACAGGAAGATAGATCTTCTCTTCCCACGCCCATCCCTTCTGGTATTAATGCCATTCTAACTGATGCCCCCATGTTGTTTAGGGATATTGAAAAATATCAACGTGAAGATCCTCTGCTGGCCCGTATTATTGAAATCCTTTCTTCTGGGTAACATGTCGTCGCTTATGTATTGAGGAACGGGGTTTAGTTTTGCCCGTCGAGGCATGAGCGAAAGATGAAAGTAGTGATTCCAGCCGTGCTTGTACCTATGATCTTCAAATACTATCATGAGACCCCATTAGGGGGGAATTTAGGCATCTTCAAAACTCGGGAAAAAACCGAGAGATGATCATCAGGAAATGTATGGACGGCGAAATTCGAGAATTGTTAAAAGCTTGTAAATCTTGCTTGCTTAGTAAGCCCACCTTGTCCACTAAGCTAGGCCTATAATCATCTGATCAACCGTCCCGCCCTATGGAGCGCCTGTATATAGACTACGTCGGACCATTCCCCAATCAAATGGGAACGCCAACAAATTCATTGTAGTGTGTGTAGATGGTTTCACGAGATTTTTCTGGTTATTTCCGACTAAGCTGGCAACCGTTCAGTCCACCATTTCTTGTTTAAATACCATATTTGCTTCTTTTGGTCCCTGTCAATATATCGTTTCTGACAATGCTAAAGCCTTTACATCCAACCTCTTCCATAAATTCTGTTTTAATCTGTCTATATCACATGTAACTACTTCGGCGTATTATCCTCAACCATCTCTGACTGAGCGGGTCAATCGTAATCTTAGATCGGCTCTCATCGCATTTCGTCATGAGGATCATTCCAGGTGTGATACGTCCCTGCATTGGTTGGCCTTTGCTTTAAATTCGGCGGTTCATGACACCCATAAGTTCACTCCGGCTTCTGTTATGTTTAAATTTGTTCCTAACACGCCGCTCTCTAACCTTTGGTCATTTAATATTTTACCAGAGACAATAGAACCCGATAATATTAGAGATCTATGGAAGAAGGCTAAGGCCAATCTTAAAGTGTCCCATGAAAAGGTTAGGGAAAGATATGATCGTGGAGGGGAGGCCCACCAATTTAAAAGTTACAGATCAAGTCATGGTTAGGAACTTTTTTCCCGCGGTCAAGCTTGCCCCCAGATTTCATGGGCCGTGCGTCATTTTGGATTTTTTGACACCAGTTACCTTATTAGTAAGCAATCCAGCCACAAAGAGAATCTTTAGAGTCCACCTCTGTCAGGTGAAACCTGTATAATTGGTTTTCTTATATCCGTTAGCCGCTAAATTTGGCAGGAGGTTGAAGGTTATATTTTTTTTTTTATTCGAGGGCTTCTGCCCCGATTATATTATTAAATTTGGTATATGATCTGTATGTACGATCTTCCCCTCTGGTTTTCCTGCTGTCATTTCCTTAGTGGCCATTACCAAGCCCCCGACTCCTGCATCTCCGCAATATTGGCGCTAAAGCACTTTCCTCTCCGCCCGCCCCTCTGCATCACCAATAAAGATCGTACTCTCAAGTCTCCATGAACACTTTTCTGTCGCCGAGATCTTACTGTTTCAGTGCCCCGTCAGCTGTCTGCCGCCGTACTGTAACATCTTGTGATGGACACAAGAGAGATGAAAGGGCCCACTTCGTTCTAGTTATGCCTCCTTGTGAATGGCGCGCCGGAGTCCATCTCCCGGCAAAGGCTGAAGTGCGGTGACCCTACCGCCAACTCATCTGAGGACTGTACATACACTTCTAATCTGCGGTGACCACCAACACGACTACCCCTCTCATAGCACCGGGAGAGGTGTATCTGAGAGTACTCGGGGGTCCGGGCGACCTTCTATTAGGTATCGGCAAGTGGCGGCAGGACTTGCCGTCAAATCTATCAACATTTATTTCATATTCTACAACAACAAGGACACTCTAAAGCTGGAGTTAAACCAGTTTCTACCTATGAACTTCAAAAAAAAAAATAGATTTTTTTCTCTTCAACTGAAAATGTTTTCTCAAAATTCTGCTCTGTCACTCCAAGGAAGGACATTAGGTGTGGGGGGGATGTCTGTACCGGGACGTACACCTCAACGCCGCACATTCAAAGTTAGCGCCTAAATGAACTTCTCTATTTGTAAAATAGTGAAGCTGAAACTATACCAACTTGGAACTTTAATCAGAAGATATCACCACTAAAATATTGAGTAATTTTGTTATTGTGAAGTTTCCTAAACTGAGTGAATTTCTCCTCGTTTTGTTTGCAATTCATCAAGAAGTTTGGAATTTCTTCCATAGATTACACTACAAAAACTATGATCATGCACCCTGGTGCAAAGTGAAAGAAATTATATTTTAAAGAAGTTTAGTATTTCTAGGTTTATGTAACTAATTGATGTTCATTTATTTTTGGGTTGGCAATATTTCCTTTCTATTTCCGCCAGTTTTGAACCTAGCCAATCACTAATTTCTGTAATTAATTTTCTACCTATCACAGGCTTCTTGTTCGATTTTGAGTGTTACTTTTGAATTTAACTAATAAAATTAAGAGGGTGTGATCTCGAACCTTCCCTGAAGGTTTATAAGCTGCGGCTATTCAAGTTTCTGGGCCAATTGATCGACGTCTATTTGAGTGTGTGTGTTAAGCAGGAGGCGGGCGGCCTCTTGTGTCGGCAACCAGAACATCTACAAGGTAATGGCCACATAACTTTATTCTTTCTTGCTACCTCCGCAGTTTAACCCGAGGGAAAGGTCCGACTCTTTAGTATGTAACAACTTTTCTAAAATATAACTTTCTTCAGGCTAATGTAAAAACTTCATTAAATCTTTAACTGTAAATCGGGGATAGAGAGTGAATTACCCTCTCGAGCTCCCCTTCATCTTGGTTTGAAGTGACTACGTTTTATAACTGTTTTTTATTCGGTAATGTGGTAAAGTAATTTATATACGAGTCACCTCAGTAGTTTGGTCATAGCCCCTGTTCCATCGGCCTAGAGCCCTTTAGGTTTTTAAGTTTCCATTGTCTTGGAGCGCAGTGTATGCCTCCATTCCTTTTGTGTTCGGGCCATTAATTTTATAATAATGTTATTTTCTTTACGTCCCACTAACTACTGTTTTACGGCTTTCGGAGACGCCGAGGTGCCGGAATTTAATTCCGCAGGAGTTCTTTTACGTGCCAGTAAATCTACCGACACGAGGCTGACGTATTTGAGCACCTTCAAACACCACCGGACTGAGCCAGGTTCGAACCTGCCAAGTTGGGGTCAGAAGGCCAGAGCCTTAACCGTCTGAGTCACTCAGGCCGGCGGCCATTAATTTAACCTGTAATTCTCTTTCCACGAAGGCCCAATATGTAAGGGTATTTAATACCCCTGTAAACATAAGTTCCATTTGTAAGTGGTGGTTTGAGACACCAGAGATTGATGTAATGTTGCCTCGAGTAGGCTTGGAAATCTGACAGCCTGTTAGCTCTTTTTCAAAGTTTCGTAACTGTAAAGAGTGCCTCTGGAAGGCCAGCTATTGCATTTTAGGGAGTAACCGCTCTTGAATTAGGGCATTTCTGCCCTTCACTAAATAATTCTTCTTCCGTTTGTAAACTTGTAAGACTTGGGGCTTAAGGCCCAACGTGTTAAGTCTCTAAATCTTGGATTTTTCCTAATCTGGTTTCAAGATTGGCATTTTACCTGATTGTTATTTCCCCTTGTGGAAATTTGTTAAGTTTGTTTTTTATAATGAAAGAATATAATCTTTGTTGAAGTTTTAATTCAATTCTTGACATTGTAGTTAGACCCATTCAAGACCCCACCTTCTTTAACCTCTGCGTTCCACAGATACTCCGGAACAATTACTATTGTTGATATTATTATTATTATTATTATTATTATTATTATTATTATTATTATTATTATTATTATTATTATTATTATTATTATTATTATCACTGGTTTGTTCAGCTATCTTGAGTTTTGAGGTCTGCGATCGTATTCGCCAGGTCCCCAAGCCATGGCAGTGATAGGGTCGCGGCCAGCATATTGACCATCATAACTCCGGTGGTCATGATTGCGGTTAGGTTCAAGTTGGGGAAGATGTTTTTCAGAATTTCGTCTATCCGTTCCCTGTACGCCCTTCCTGCCATGTTCCCTTCAGATAGCTGTACCTATTTCAGAGTTTCAGGTGTAGGTGGTGAGATGGGTGAGACTGGTGTGGTGCTGGTGGCGGGCGTTGGGGTCGGTGCTGTGGATGCTGGCTTGCTGGCGGCGGTTTCTCTATGGTGGGTGGAGCTGGCCTGAGGCGGGCCCTGTGGCAGCTCGGGGCAGCTTGCGTGGGTTTAACCTTTCTTCTGTTAGTTGTAGGGGGAGGGCCATCTTCTTTCTGTTACGGTTGGAGGTCGTTCCTTGGACGGTGGTGGGGGGTGCTTGGGCTGAGGGCCCGGGGTTGCGTTTATCCTCCGTCTTTGGGGGTTGCAAGTTGAATTTGCCTCCGCCTGATGGGCCTTGTTTGCCTGATGGGCCTTGATTTTGGTCCTTTTCGCCTGAGGGGCCTGTGCCTGAGGGGCCTGTGCCTGAGGGGCCTGTTTTGGCTTTAGGGTCGTCACGCTTGTCTCCCTTTTGCCCTTTGCCTTGAAAAGCTGCTTCGTATGCCCTACGGCTGGGACATTCTTTATAATTAGCCGCGGGTTCCCCCCAAAGTTGGCGCACTTAGAGTACGCGGGGTCGTTGCCGTGGGGCAGTCGCGAGACAAGAGCTGGGCGGCCCATCTGCGGCATCTGGGATCTAATCGGCAGGCCGCTCCTGAGTGCCCATGCCTCTGACACCCTCCACATTGGGGGCCAGTGGTTGGAGGGCGATACGGCTCGACTGTCACCAGCATATTCTTGAGCATCCGCATTCTCCTCAGGTTGTCCGCTCCTGGAGTGTCCACCACGGCAACCAGGAAGAAGCAGCCTTTGGCTGGCCGATTTCCTGTTCGCATCCTATACACCGAAAGAGCATTGATAGCCTGGGCTGCATCACAAACCCGATATCCTCCGGCTCATAAGTGTTGTTGCGCGTTCTCACTAGGAATCGCTTTACTGGGGTGTTGGGCAATATCTTTACAAATTTGATATTAAGCCCGTTCAGCACTTTAATGGCTATTTCATAGCTTTAGTGGCTAGACATATGTAGCCGGACTGCTTCGTGTGTATTTATTCTCGGTTGGAGAAATGATACATTGACATGCTCCTCATTTATGGGGAAGCAAGACAAAAACCGTGCGAGGTACTACATCTGTACCAGGAACGATATCCCGACAGGCGACATCCGGCTGCTACGACATTCTGCCATGTTGAAAGACGCTCCCTGAAGGAAACTCCTAGGATCATTAATGAACAAAGGGAGTGTTTACGCGAGAACTTACAGAAGGCTGACGTATTCAGTCAGCAATATGTAAAGGTAGTTGGATATGAAGTTAATATCCTGATAGAGGAGGCGACTAAGAATGGCGAGATACTGAAACTAATCTATGATAATAAAGACATTTATATATGAAGTTAATATCCTGATAGAGGAGGCGACTAAGAATGGCGAGATACTGAAACTAATCTATGATAATAAAGACATTTATAAATATATACAAAAGTTGAAAAGTAGAAAGGCAGATGGGTTTGATAAGATTTCTGGGTATATATTTAAAGGCTATGGGTTGGGATATAGTGCCATATCTGAAATACTTATTTGATTACTGTTTACGCGGATAAGCTGTACCAAATGAATGGAGAGCCGCAATAGTAACCCCAGTGTACAAGGGAAAGGGTGACAAACATAAAGAGGGAAACGACACGCCACTCAGCTTGACATGTGTAGTTTGTAGGCTCTGGGAAAGCATTCTTTCTGATTATATTAGACACTTTTGTGAAATTACTAACTAGTTTGATAAAAGACAGTTCGGGGTTAGGAAAGGTTACTCCAGTGAAGCTCAAGTTATAGGATTCCAGCAAGATACAGCAGATATTTTAGATTCATGAGGTCAAAGGGACTGTATCGTTATTGACCTATCCTAGGCTTTTGACAGGATAGATTATGGGGGATTACTGACAAAGCCTAGGGCAATTGGAGTGGCTACATTTACCGAAAATAGAACTGAGAGAATAGAGTAGGTGAAGCGTTATGTGATCCTGTAATGATTAAGAGGGGGTCCCGCAGGGCAGTATTATTAGTCCTTTATGTTTTCTTACAAACATAAATTATATGAGTAAAGGTCTAGAGTCACAGATAAGGATATTTGGGGATGATGTGATAATGTATAGAGTAGTAAATGAGTTGCAGGATTGTGAGCGTCTCCAGGGGGACTTAAACAATGTAGTGACATGGACAGCAGACAATGGTAGGATTGCAAATGGGATGAATAGTCAAGTTGTATGTTTCACCAAGAAGAAAAGTCCTCTCAGTTTTAATTATTGTGTTGATTGGGCGATAGTATCTCATGGGGAACACTAAGTACCTAGATGTTAATATAAGGATTGATCTTCATTGCTGTAATCATATTAACGAGGTAGTTAAGAAAAGTTACAGATCTCTTCACATGGTTATGAGAGTATATAGTGGTTGTAGTAAGGATGTAAAGGAGAGGGCATATAAGTCTCTGGTAAGACGGCAATTATAGTATGGGTTCAGTGCATGAGACCCTCAAAAGCACTACTTTATACGAGAACTAGAAGGAAATCAAAGGCAAGCAGCATTATTTGTTATGGCAGATTGCCGACAAAGGAGCAGTGTTAGTAACATTTCGCAGACTTTGGGCTGGGAAGACTTGGGAGTAAGGAGACGAGATGCTCGACTATGCTGTATGTTTCGAGCTGTGGGTGGTGAAATGGCGTGGAATGACATAAGTCGAAGAACAAACTAGAATGGAGCTTTTAAAAGTAGGAAAAATCATAATATGAAGATAAGGTTGGAATTCAAGAGGACGGGTTGCGGCAAATATTCATTTATAGGACGAGGAGTAAGGGATTGGAATAAATTATCAAGGGAAATGTTGGAAAAATTTCCATGTTCGTTGAAAATATTTAATAAATAAATGTAAATATGAGGTAGACAGTTGACAGGGAATTTGCCCCTTAGCCGACCGCCCTAAATGCAGATCATTGATGATTGATGATATACTATCATCGAAGTGGAAAATACGTACGAAATGCAAATAAGAGGACAAACTTTAAAAATACCTGCTTAATGTGGTGTGAAGATTATAAAACTTATTGATGGATCTCTTTCATGTCTCTTACTGGGATGTATTTCTGGTTTCAGAGATTCTATTATGATGTTTTTATAAAAGCAGGATAGTTTTAGATCATAAAACAAAATATTAATTAGTGATATTTGAACTATTTTTATGTATTAGTACCCATACTATCGCATACGTACCCTGAAAATACCGACCAATTATAACAACAGGTTGAAATGGTGTTATTATTGTCCCTTCTTCAGGAAGCTCAGAAGTTTTGTCTGATAATCTGAGTCGATGTACTGTAGTATCTGTATTGATATCTTTTTTGATTACTGCATTTTAAATTCGAAAGGACATGTTTTTTATAAGCCGGTGAACCTTAAATTTGCTCCCTCCTTTTGTTTAAATTAACTATTTGAAAACCTTCAATATTTATAATTGAATAATTATGATAATACATTCCAATCTGAACCACTCATTTGAGCACACCACTTAAAATTACTATTACATAATTTATAACATTATCCAATTGATGGCTAATAAAACGCCAACAATTCTTAATAGAATAATAACTGTAAATACTGTTCTAAGGCTTGTCCCTTAAAATATTACTTTTGAATAACAACAGATTTACACTGGAAGGAATCGATCTTGGCCTGAACGCAAAATACCATCCGGCATTCATTCGAGCATTACAATGCTACATTTTATCTTTCAATATCCTGGTACTTCACTGGAGTAACGGATATACATTATTATTATTATTATTATTATTATTATTACTTTAATAGTAATAATGATAAGAATAATTGGAAGTCAGATTTAGGCCGATATTGTTGCGATATGGTAATTTCTTAATAATAGTTTCATGAGAAATTGATACAATCTCTTTATACCTCTGGAACTATACCGCCTGAGAAAGCCTGCAATCGAGAATTTAGCTAAGGTTGTAGAATACCACCACGTTAACGCGTGTTCATACTCCAAAGCCGTGTCTGTCTTTGACGTAAATGGCTTTCGGATGAGTGAGGGGTTTATCTTCCTGGTAGCGCCAAGCAGGCAGACCGGATAAGGTTTCAGCGAGGGCAGAGGCATCTGACGGATATAGACGCCACTCCACTCACACCCCGTTCCCTTAATATAAAAGAGCATTCCAAATGAGCCGATAACGTACATCCATTTCTCTTCTCTTTCTCCCTTTTTCTTTTCTTTTTTCAGTTATCTTTCTCCTTCCTCGCTAAAAGTCCGTGCGTAGAATGTCTCCTTCTTCCTTTTAGCCCTTCCAGCCCATCTGTCTGTTCATTGTTTTCTTCTTCGTTTCTTTCTTTTCGGCCTGGGAATCCTTCCATCTGAAGAGTCTTGGCTGTAATGCATTTCTCCGTCCTTGTCGTGTAGAGAACCCATTGTGTCTTTGCTTGACTTCTGTTCTGAGATTTGATGGGAGACTTCCTCAGGCTAACCACTTCTGCATGATAGAAATGCTACTGCTGAATATTTATTTCCACGCTTACATTGGTATACGTCAGACATTCTTTTCGCTACTCAGCGACTGGAATTGCAATAAATATCCGAGAAACCAGCTTACAGAAGAGTCATTCAATCCCTTTCATAACATTGAGCCACTTTCCTTTACTCCAGGATTAACAGGTCCAAAATAATGAGCTTTCTATTGGCATCCGATGCGAGGAATTCCTCGATGATGAACGTTTCAGTATATATTATTATTATGTTTTACAATAATCTTATGATTCGTGGTGTTGATCACTGTGGTCACGTCCTAGTTCGTGAACCACGGCCAACGGCTGAATAACTCCCAATAAAAAAATAACAAAAACCGGGGGTTAAGGATATCCATCCGAATACAAATTCATCTTGTAACCAGCAATAACTAAAGCATTTAACAACTCAGAAAAAGAAGAGGAAGACGAAAGCATGAAACAAACACCAATGTTAAAATCAAATGTAAAAATCCCAATATTGTAAAATACTGTAAAGTACTGTATATACTGGAAGATCAATAAATACTTAGCCGAGAGTTCGAGACCGCCTCCCAACTCCTTCACCAATACAAAGCTCCGTCCCTGTTTTCCAACTCCAGCAATCCTCCAAACCCGCCGAATCTCCTGGCCAGAGAGAAGGTGTTACCTTCTAGGTGGCCCGACCCTTCCCTTCGGGAAGGGGAATGAAAACTTCCCCCTTGGTCCTTGGAGGAATGAATGAAAAAGTGGCTGAGTCAACAAAGACGATGCGTCTGGATGTGCAAGGAGTTAATGATATTCGGTTAAGGGGAGATAACGAGGAGGACATCGACGATTATAAAGTGTTCTAAACAAGTGTCATAAAAGGAAAGCTCAGAGTGTGGGTTAGGAGTTAATCAGCAATATTATTGTAAGTTAGAACTTATATTATGACTCCCCAGTGCTTTGCTAATTGTCAGTTTATGACATATATATTCATGTGGATGTTTGTTAACTAACAAGATACCCGTTCTTCGCTACGGTTTATAATTCGAAGTTTCTTCAAAGTTTTATATTTTGCAGAGTGTACTGTCAACTGAGCCTGTAAAATATACCCTCAGTTCATACGTCAAACGGTTTTGGGGGAATGATTATTAATTTCCTTTTCTAACACCCATTTGAACCCCGTACAGGAGAACTGGAATGTTTTTAAACCCTATCTTATTTAACATCTAAGATGTACGATTATGGGTGCACTAAATCGAACAATATTGGAAGAATGAATGTTTTTTAGTCGGTGATTTTTTAAAAATATTTCTTAACATCTAGGACATAGAAGACAACCCTTCATGTAAAATTTTAAGATCGTGCCTGAAACGGCTTCGGAAGAATGGATATTGTGTTTCTGAGAGTCAACTGCCATCTAAACATCTTTAAGGAGAAATATTTTGAAGCATACAGCGTGATTCAGCCGCCCCTTGCAATGTAGTTTTATGCAACCCAAAATATTCACCCCGTCCTGAAAACATCTGCCCTGCCGACATGCTCAGACAACACAAACGGGTATCTTGGTATTTACCACCTCACCGCAATTGGACGCCGTAATGTTATACCCATATTATATACTGGAAGACATGCGTGTGCGTGTGCCTACTAGACATATGAACCTGACACGACGGAAAAACTAAATTGAAATTGTGACAGCAGTAAACCTAATACTTGCTTAATACTTATTCAATACGTACCGCACGCAATGTAAGTTCAATACCTTCTTGCATGCAAATTGTGTGTGAATGAATGTGTTTGTGGCCCTACGAAGGGCCGATTAGTTAGCAGGCAGGCCACATTCCGACCGGAAATATTAGGAACACAACTGCCCTGACAATATTTTATCGCAGCAAATGTTCGATGTGATGACCGTTTTGGTTTACGCACATTCGGACTCGGTGTCCAATAGATCGTGTTGCGCGCTGAAGCATTCCAGTTGTAATTGCTCGGCAGGCGTCCGTGATGAGTTGCCGGAGTTGATCGGGGTTTTCTGGCGCTTGAGTGTAAATGACGTTCTTCAAAAATGTCCCCACATGAAGAAGTCTAACGGCGTTAAATCCGGTGATCTGGCGGGCCAAGAAGCAGAATCTCCTCGTCCTATCAATTTCCCTGAGAGTTTCCCGTTCAGATGGTTACGAACGGGCAAAGTCGAATGTGGCGGAGCTCCATCCTGTTATAACCACCAAACGATCGCGCAAGGACACATCTCCAGCAGCAGTGGGAGTTCCTGACGCAAAATGTGCAGGTGGCGTGGACCCGTCTAATGGCCTCAAAGAAATAAGGTCCAGTCAGGCGATCTCCCAAGGTTCCACACCAAACATTCACTCCCCATCGTACTTGAGGGGTCGCCTGTCGCACCCAGCAAGGATTGTCTGGATTCCAATAGTGCATGTTGTGGCGATTGACGTTCCCATTATTGTGGACGTGCGATTCGTCCGAGAACAAGGTATGCGACACGAATGCTGCATTACTGTACAGCCTGCTTAATAGCCACCGACAGAACTCCTTTCCAGGTTCGAAATCCCACCCATGGAACTCTTGGTGTAGCTCAAGATGGTATGGGTGAAATTTATTTTCATGCAGTATTCGCCAGACGGACGACTGGATTGTGTTCACCTGCCGTGCATTCGCCCTTGTACTGATGTGTGGATTCTTACGAGCTACCTCCAGAACGGCCTCTTCTGTTTCACCAGATATAACGGTTCTATCGCTGACTGGTGCCTGGTTGGAAACCACCCCTGTTGTCTTTAGGTGTCTTTCAACACGGCGGAATGTCGTAGGAGCCGGATGTCGCCTTTCGGGATACCGTTCCTGCTACAGACGTAGTGCCTCGCACATTTTTTTTGTCTTGCTTGCCCTTAAATGAGGAGCATGCCAACGTGTTCCTCTGTGGAAAACATGCCTAATGACAGCAGATATTACAGTACATTCACCGGGCGAGCTCGCCGTGCGCGTAGAGGCAAGCGGCTCTGAGCTTGCATTCGGGAGATAGTGGGTTCGAATCCCACTGTCGGCAGCCCTGAAGATGGTTTTCCGTGGTTTCCCATTTTCACACCAGGCAAATGCTGAGGCTGTACCTTAATTAAGGCCACGGCTGCTTCCTTCCAACTCCTAGGCCTTTCCTCTCCCACCGTCGCCATGAGGCCTATCTGTGTCGGTGCGACGTAAAGCCTCTAGCAAAATAACCCAGTACAATCAGGCCCTAACCAGCGGAGTGTCGCAGGGCACAAGATGAATAACAGCGTCATTCTACTGTTTGAACGTGGCAAATGTGGGCCTGTGTTTACGTATTCAAACATCATACGGATGCAAAAAATATTTGAACGATGCAATATTCGACCCGCCGCTAGTATACTCCACCGAATGCTACGCGAACGCCTAGCCTCATCCGCTACGTTACACTGTTGTAACCCCGCCTTTAGTACGACGAGATCTGCGTACATTCGCCATCCGGTTCGGTGTTTAAGACATTAATTACTGCACAGTTACCTACTTTTATGCACTGATTCCCCTCTTCGTTACACCCGGTCACGAGGCACGACACATTAACATTGTTACATGGTAATAGGACGTTGCTACATGTTTTCAAGGCGTCATGTTTTGCGAACGGATGATATAACATTTTGCAAGGGTTCAGAACCGTGTGGAAAATGTGCTCACTGAACATTAGTACCAGACAGTACGCCTGCAGGGGAATGGCACCCCTATAACCATGTGCACGTTAGTTGGGGTGCAGCAAACTATATTGGAAGGGGCTGCTGAATCACACAGTATAATATTTTACATGTAGGACATAAACGGTCCGGCTCTATGGTGTAGTGGTTAGTGTGATTAGCTGCCACCCCCGGAGGCCGGGGTTCGATTTCCGGCTCCTCCACGAAATTTGAAAAGTAGTACGAAGGATGGAACGGGGTCCACTCAGCCTCGGGACGTCAACTGAGTAGAGGTAGGTTCGATTCCCACCTCAGCCATCCTGGAAGTATTTTTCCGTGGTTTCCCACTTCTCCTCCAGGCAATTGCCGGGATGGTACCTAACTTAGGGCCACGGCCGCTTTCTTCCCTCTTCCTTGTCTATCCCTTCCCATCGTCTCATCCCCCGACAAGGCCACTGTTCAGCATAGCAGGTGAGGCCACCTGGGCCGCCCCAGTTGTATCGCCAGACCCAGAGTCTGAAGCTCCAGGACACTGCACTTGAGGCGGTAGAAGTGGGTTCCCTCGCTGAGTCCGAGGGAAAAACCGACCCTGGAGGGTAAACAGATAAATAAAAAGAAGAATTCAAACGGTTTCGATTTTTGTCATCATTCCTCATCTTACTTACTTACTTACTTACTTACTTACTTAATCTGTTTACCCTCCAGGTTTAGTTCTTCCCTCGGACACAGCGAGGGTTTCCACCTCTATCGCCTCAACGGCAGTGTCCTGGAGCGTGAGACTTTGGGTCGGGACATACAAGTGGGGAGAATTACCAGTACCTCGCCCAGGCGGCCTAAGCTGCAATGCTGAACAGGGGCTTGTCGTGGGATGGAACGATGGGAAGGGATAGACAAGGAAGAGGTAAGGAAGCGGCCGTGGCATTAAGTTATGTACGATCACGGTATTTGCTTGGAGGAGAAGTGGTAAACCACGGAAAACCACTTCGAGCTGGACTGAGGAGGGAATCGAACCCTCCTCTACTCAGTTGACCTCCCGAGGCTGAGTGGACCCCGTTCTAGCCCTCGTAACACTTTTCAAATTTCGTGGCAGAGCCGGGAATCGAACCCGGGCCTCCGGGGACCGCAGCTAATCACACTAACCACTACACCACAGAGGCGAACATCGTCATTCCTCATCATCCAGTCAGAATCACTTAGGGGTGTATTGTTTAAAGACCGCTACTTATTAAAAAATCCAAGGCATAGAATTTAATTTGTATAGAGGGCAGCGCCGATCTCTGATAAAAATCGAGATGGAACCTCGTTTAGTGTTTAGGCCTATGGTATATATTAAGCTTTTGAAAAGTGATTAGTAATTTTAGAGGTTTAAATCTTGAAATATTAGACATTCAACGTTCGCAAGAATTCGTAGGTACTATTTATGGTATACACTCCCAAAAAAAGAAGTTCCTCCATTTGTGTATCGAGTTCAAAATATTATTTCCGTTAAAAGCCTTAGATCTGAAAATAACGTTATTGGCAATAAAGAAAAAAGTCGTAAATTCGGATCGAATACCTTGGCAGTTGTGGAGACTCAATTTTACAACTTCAGCTGTGAATACTACTCACTGCTGTTATAAAATATGAATTTAAATTTAAGTCCGCCTCTGTGGTGTAGTGGTTAGCGTGATTAGCTGCCACCCCCGGAGGCCCGGGTTCGATTCCCGGCTCTGCCACGAAATTTGAAAAGTGGTACGAGGGCTGGAACGGGGTCCACTCAGCCTCGGAAGGTCAACTGAGTAGAGGTGGGTTCGATTCCCACCTCAGCCATCCTGGAAGTGGTTTCCCGTGGTTTCCCACTTCTCCTCCAGGCGAATGCCGGGATGGTACCTAACTTAAGGCCACGGCCGCTTCCTTCCCTCTTCCTTGCCTATCCCTTCCAATCTTCCCATCCCTCCACAAGGCCCCTGTTCAGCATAGCATGTGAGGCCGCCTGGGCGAGGTACTGGTCATACTCCCCAGTTGTATCCCCCGACCAAGAGTCTGAAGCTCCAGTACACTGCCCTTGAGGCGGTAGAGGTGGGATCCCTCGCTCAGTCCAAGGGAAAAACCGAACCTGGAGGGTAAAACAGATGATGATGATGATGAATTTAAATTTAATTGAAACAATATTAAAATGCTCATGAAATAAAATACTCAATCATCGGACTATGTACTCACACTTAGTACTTACCAGATTGCTTACTCATAAAACTGTTGTTGGGCGCCAGCTACAAATAGATGTAACAAGAATAGAATGAGAGTCTTTTTTTTTTTTTTTTTTTTGCTAGGGGCTTTACGTCGCACCGACACAGATAGGTCTTATGGCGACGATGGGATAGGAAAGGCCTAGGAGTTGGAAGGAAGCGGCCGTGGCCTTAATTAAGGTACAGCCCCAGCATTTGCCTGGTGTGAAAATGGGAAACCACGGAAAACCATTTTCAGGGCTGTCGATAGTGGGATTCGAACCTACTATCTCCCGGATGCAAGCTCACAGCCGCGCGCCTCTACGCGCACGGCCAACTCGTCCGGTGAGAGTCTTGAATATATCTAGGGTGTGAGGTAATAAGCTTACTTTGACAGCATAACATATAGGTTCTTGGAAAAGGAGATTGGCGTTCGGTTATCTGATCTACTATAGAAATGAAACAATCAATTATACTTGACACTAAACAAAATTCATTCTTTAAAAATTGACTTTAACGAGTCAGATTTACTGCGATAATTCAAAAGATAACATAAAACTCTGACATAACTGAAGGAAACTATAGGCACTAAATTTGAAATCTTCTTGACCGGACATTTCAAAGTTGTACAAGAAATTTATCCCTCACTGGTTCACATAATTGTACCTTCAACACTTTGAGTGTTATTACGAAGTATTCCTTTGAGTTGGTATCAGCTGTAGGTATCTCAAGCCTAATGTGGTGATGTATCATTTAGTTTCAAAAACGAGGTATAGTATGGCTTGGAATTACATTTACACTTCACAATCAAATTTACAAGTAATTCACTGATAACTGTTAGTCTGCATTACGACGACTTAATATTCGGCTGTCACCGAACTGACACAAGAACTGAACCGAACAGATACACTGTGGCTACTCCAACCACTACTCTTATACTTACATCTCCTTCACACAATATACATAACATTTGTTTGAGCGCCAGTTGCTTTTTTAAGAAAAACAACAAAATTCGGTAGAGCATACCTCTTATATCAATTATCTCAAGGCGTGAGGTGATAAACTCACATATTTGGCAATATACAGGGATATGGATCAGGACAATATTAAATTACTGTTGCATTTCCACAATTGAGAATTGTACCTGGAACTGGAATCACTTATTATAATTAAAAATAAAACTGAGTTTATGACTAAATTTACGTCACAATGAACAATCATTTACGTCTTTTAATTTAACAAAAGAAATATATCGTGAGATTTGCGGTACAAAGAAAAGAAAAATTTAATCTAAACAAAAAAACTATTGGCATGAACTTGAAGTGAGATGTGATATCGCCGCTGATTACACTCTTCTTCATGTTATGAATGCATAACATGTCTGATGCTTTAATTACCTGTTGTCTGCATACACCGCTGTTGAACTTGAAATTCTTGGGAAAACCTGTGAGCTGAAGTCGGGAGCCGTCTGCTGTAATCTTCTTATGTCACAAGGAGTTGGCCTACATACCATGTACGCGTGTAGGGAGCTCCAATGTAATTACGTCCACTCAATATATTATAAGAAATTGTAAAATATTCTTGAAGCACCTTGTGAAGTCCATCCTCACAAGAAGATGATGTTTCTTTATCAGCATAGTACCCGTCTCTGCTCGGATACAACCACCACTTGTAGACCTCCTCGATTATTACTTCTTCAAACACAACTCTTAGCTCTGACCATCACACTAAGACCACTTCTTCCATTTGATACATCTGACTGTTACATATGATCTGCACGATATCAACTGCTTATGAAACTATGAACTGAGTACTATCAACTGAATAGATATGATGAACTGAGTCCCTCTCCCTACCGTAGCATCACCTTATATCACCTCGCGATGACGACTCATCTCCCCACTCACTGTTCATCCCTTCCACTTCCACATACAGTAGCTGGCGAATACTGACACTTGGTCGCAATCACGTGTCCACGCACTGTCATCAGTCACGCGCTGTCTAAGCGTACCCAAGCGGTCCGAAAATGACTATGCCGAATGCGTCACTGGGAAATCTCCTTGCACAGTTAAACATAGCCTCGATTGCAAAATACTATGCCAGCTCATCTAGCCAAAGTTACAAGCCACAGCATGACAATATGAAACCAACAAATCTCACTTACTACAATACAGAATAATTACAAACATATTCACTTAACCTATGATGAAATACAATAATATACGTGATACCTAATTATTACAGTCTAAATGATGAGAAACAGAATATATAAAATCTAATGAATCAGGTTAATAATAATAATAATGATAATAATAATAATGATGATAATAATAATAATAATAATAATAATAATAATAATAATAATAATAATAATAATAAATACAGAATGGAGTCTGTAACCCTGTTGTACGGTTACAACACGAAACACACTCCGAACATATAATCTGTTTGGTCACTGACGATTACGTATCCATATCACTATTCCCCATTCGTCTCCTTTGCATTGATTCTAATTGACTTCATGACATGTCTCCCCATTCATCTCCTTACAACCAACTGAACCATCTGACTGACTGCCGCAATAGGATACGGCCCCTATATATAGACATTAGTTAACACATGGTATAACACCCAAGTCAGAGCTCAAAATAAATATGATATCACCCCCCCCCCCCCAGCTGCAAATGTTACGTATTGTGTTGAAATAGCCTGAGGCACACTTTGGAACTCTCTAAATATGATGTCATCGCTAAAAGCATACAATGACAGAGCGATGACTCGACAGTTACTGTAACAGTATTGCACCATGTGCTGCATTGTTTTAAAAGGTAGTTTAACAAATAATGTATCCATATCTAATATTAGGCATTAAGTCTCACTCTACATTATTTTTGTGCTAATATACACGCATATATATACACAGTAAATGAAATACAATGAAGCAAGTGATAATTAATTCATACATAGCGAAATCAGATGATGGAATTGAATCAAACAATAATAATCATTACTGTTCCGAGGTATCTGTGGAACAGCAGAGGTGAAAGAAGGTGCGGGCTGGAATGGGTCTAAGTCCGAAAGATGAATTTAAAATTTAAATAAAGATTATATTTTCAACAGACGACAATATATAACAACTTTTCACTAGGTGAAATAACAATGAGAATTCAGGTACAATAATCCTTTTACAAACGAAAACAAGAGTTTCGGGTATCAACAAGTTCTGGGCTTCGTGCCCCAAGTTACAATTCCTGAGCCCTCAGCTCACAACCACAAATTACCAAAGGGCAGAAAACCCCTAATAACATGGAGCATTTGCTCCCACCTCGTAATGTCAAGCCTCCTAGAGGCACCTTCCAAAATACCAGAAAGAGCTGACCTGCTCTCAGTTTTACAAGCCTATCAAAGGCCACAACAAACTTTACTTCTAACTGCCCTCAAGGCACACTTACAAAGAAGCAGGGGTATTTGTACCAAACCTACAGGGCCTTCGCATGAAGAAAAGAAACAAAAACATCAGGTTAAGTTACTGGCCCAAAGTACAGAAAGGACTGGAGGCGTGAACTTGCACTTCTAAATATACATTTTAAAACCTAAGTGGCGCTAGGCCGATACACAGGGGCTAATCCCAAGCTAGGGGGGTGACTCGTATGAGAAAACTTTAATTCATTAGGGAAGAGAAGAAACGGTTACGAAAACGTAGTCACCTCAATTTCAAATGAAGGGGAGCTCGAGAGGGTAAAGCACTCTCTATCCCCGAATTACAGTTCAACTTATGTGAAGTTTTTACAAGGGTAGAAAAGGCTTACATATTTAAAGATATAGGTTACATATTAAATATTTCGAACCTTCCCCGGGAGTTAAACTGCTGAGCTAGCAAGAAATACAGATGTTAAAAGGCCATTACCTTGTTGAAGAACGGCTGCCTGAAGAACGAGGCGCTTCCCGCCCCCTGCTACATATTCACACACTGAGAAAGATGTTATACGAATGGCCCGGAGACAAGAAAATCAGCAGTTTTATACCCTCGTGGAAAATTCGAGACCTTTCATGAATGAGTAGACACACCCACTCAATTTTTATTGGTTGACTAAGAGTTACACATGGAAATTCGAAGAAGAAAGCTATGATTGGAGGAAAATTAATTACAGAAATTACTGATTGGCTAAATTCAAAACAGGCGGAATGAAAGGATTAATATTGCCAACCCACAAACCACAGAACAAAATTTAGTAAAGACAAAGCTTATGAATACAACATTTCTCCAAGAAGGTTCATTCCTTTACACTAGAGTTCGTTATCATAGTTATTGGTAGAAACATCTGTTAGAGAATGTCCACACTTCTTGATCAATGAAAAACAAAAGCAAATCAAAAACACACAGTGACATCGTCTGATAACCAGTAGAGTTAGTTCAGTTGTTAAAGTTCCGGGTTTCTCCAGTACAGAAGTTTCAATTGGCGCAAGATTTGAACTTGTGTCGTAGAGGTGTACCGCTCGGTACAATTACAATAGTAATAGTAATAATACAAATACAACAATAATAGTAACAATAATAATAATAATAATAATAATAATAATAATAATAATAATAATAATAATAATAATAATCATTGTACCGGGAGGTACACCCCAAAGCCGTGCATTCAAATTCAGCGTCTTAATGAACTGCTCTATTGAGAAAAGAGTGAAACTGAAACTACACCAACTTAAAACTTCACTCAGAAGATGTCACCACTGAAATATGATGTAATTTCATTATTGTAAAGTTTCCTAAACTGAATGAATTTCTCCTAGTTTTGTTTGCCATACATCAAGAAGTTTGGACATTTCTCCACAGATGACACTACAAGAAAGCTATGATCACGCACACTGGTGCAAAATGTAAGAAGTTACAATTTAAAGAAATTTTGTATTTCTAGGTTTTTGTAACTGATTAATGTTCATTTATTTTTGGGTTGGCAATATTTCCTTTTCTTTCCGCCAGTTTTGAATCTAGCCAATCATAATTTCTGTAATTAATTTCCCACCTATCACAGGCTTCTTGTTCGATTTTGAGTGTTACTTTTGAATTTAGCCAATAAAACTGAGAAGGTGGGGCTGGTTGAATCTTGAATGATCTCGAACCTTCCCTGAGTGTTTATAAACTGCGGCTTTTCACGTTTCTTGGCCAATTGATCGTCTTCTTACTGAGTGCGTGTGTCAAAGCAGGAGACGGGCGGCCTCTTTCATCGGTCAACAGATCATCTACAAGGTAATGGCCACATAACTTCTTTCTTTCTTGCTACCTCCGCAGTTTAGCCCCAAGGAAAGGTCCGACAATTTTGTTATGTAACAAACTTTTCTAAAATGTAAATCTTCTTCGGCTAATGTAAAAATTTCATAAAGCTTTGACTTTAAATCGGGGATAGAGAATGAATTACCCTCTCGAGCTCCCCTTCATCTTGGTTTGGGGTTACTACGTTTTTCTCTAACTGTTTTTCCTACCGTAATGTGTTAAAGTAATGCCTAAAGCCCCTTAGGTTGTTTTAGTGTTCATATCTAGGAGTGCAAGTATACGCCTTCATTCAGTTTGTGTTTCGGGCCATTTACTTAACCTGTTCTCTTCCGCAAAGTCCCTATAGGTTGGATACAAGATACCCCTGTTTCAAATTGTAAGTTGGGCCATGGAAGGCCAGAGAGTGTAAGATTTTTGATGTTGCCTCGAGGAGGCTGAAAGAAAACGGAGAACCTGTTAGTTCTATTTCAAGTTTTGTAACTGTAAAGAGTGCCTCTGGAAGGCTAAATTATTGTATTTTGGAGACCAAGTGCTCTTGAATTAGGGTATTTCTGCCCTTGAATAATTTGTGCTGTTTGAGCTAGGAGCTCAGGAAATGTAAAGCGAGGGGCTTGAAGCCCAGGATTTGTTAAGGCCACTAATCTTGTCCTTTCCTAGATTTGTTTTATGACTATCACTGTACCTGATGTTTCATTATTATGATGAAAAATTGTTAAGTTTGAACTTCTGAAAATATAACCTTCAGTTTAAGTTTTAAGTTAATTTTTATATTGTAGTTAGACCCATTCAAACCCTCACCTTCTTTCATCACCTCTGCGTCCACAGATACCCCGGAACAATAATGATAATAATAATAATAATAATACCGGGCGAGTTGGCCGTGCGGTTAGGAGGTTAGGAGCACGCAGCTGTGAGGTTGCATCCGGGAGATAGTGGGTTCGAACCCCACTGTCGGCAGCCCTGAAGATGGTTTTCCGTGGTTTCCCATTTTCACACCAGGCAAATGTTGGGGCTGTACCTTAATAGAGGCCACGGCCGCTTCCTTCCCATTCCTAGCCCTTTCCTATCTCATCGTCGCCATAACACCTATCTGTGTCGGCGCGACGTAAAACAAATAGCAAAGAAAATAATAATAATAATAATAATAATAATAATAATAATAATAATAATAATAATAATAATAATAATAATAATAATAATAATAATAATAATAATAATGAATGCTTGTAACATGACGAGAAATTACACTACTAATTTCTGCCTGGGAGACTGATTACCTCGGATCGAGTAGGGGTATTTCAGTCTCCTTGACAAAGAATACTGCAATGTATTCGAAACGTCGGCAAACTGTACGTGATGTGCGTACAAGTACAACACGGTTCAACCCGGAAATTAAATTAAACAACCTACACTGTAATATAAATGTGTCACCTAAATGTCATTTCTTTCTGTCCAGTTGTTTTGGCTAGGCGATGATGAGTTAGTCAGTCAGTCAGTAAGTCAGTCAGTTAGGACATGTTATTTTATGTACAGGTGTTAATGTACAGCATTTCTGTGGTACCATAAGCTAAATTGCATGCAACGTAATATCTGTTAGGCATGTACATGAACGAATTATGTGGGTAGGTATAGCTGCTGGAGGAATTAGGACGAGAAAAACTATCTCAATACAAGAATAATTGTCTCAGACCACTCACGATGTGAGGGTTCAGATGAGAGTGAAGTTGACAAGTTTCATGAAGCAGGGATAGGATAGTACTAACGGGCAATTTCTATGCGAGAGTTGGAAATTGAAGTGAAGGTTATGATAAGGTGATGGGAAAATGTGGAAAAGAAATGGAAATCAACAAGAATGGGGAGAAATATTAAGGTACCTTCTGAATGGACGAAAACTGTAATTGAACTTATCTATAAACAAGGAACTGGGAGGATTGCAACAACTATCGACTTATGACATTGATCAGTATACCAGGTAAGGCGTTCACAGTCATTTTCATTTTGGCAGGGAGGGAGCCATCGGTGATGGAGAGTAAGTTGTAACCAGTGCAGATTCAGACCACAGAAGGTCTGTCAGGTCTAGATTTTCAGCATGGATAAAGTTACTGAAAAATACTATTCGAGGAATAGAAAGTTACGTTAATGCCAGTAATGTTTATGTTTCATAGATCTAGAAAAGGATTATGACAGAGTACTGGTGGATTATGAAATTAGGGGTAATTCATTTCAGGCTAACAAAGGAATTTATGTCGACAATCGTCCCTCAGTGATAATTGATGGTGGAACGAATTCTTGTTTTAAAGTACTTACAGTAGATTAGCGATGCCCAAGCGCTGCACTATCACAGTGCGTACAATTACCACACACTGACTTCGCACGCGTGAAGAGCTTGGTAGGCGTGTCCGCTCTAGGAGAGAGACGTTATGTGGTGGGGAGCACTGACCGTAGAGTTGGCCAGGATTACTGTATGAGTGACCGGCTCAGTAGTGGTTTTGTAGGGATTCTGTTAACACGTCCTCCTTCGGCCGAGGTCATTGACACATAGTAGCATGCATATGCCGGTTCTCATACTAGGTCATTGACACCTAGTAGTAGGGCTAAGTCAGTTTGCGGATTTTGTATAAGAGAGCAAGCCTTACCTAACAGTCACCATCTTGGAGGGGCCTAACCTCACTTTTACGGCCAGTTGCCTTTCTAGACGTGGATTTTGCATAAGAAAGCGAGCCTAACATCAAAGACGCCATCTTGGAGAGACTTAACCACACTTTTACAGCCAATTGCCCTTCCCGACGTCGATTTTGCATAAGAGAGCAAGCCTAACCTCACAGTCGCCACCCTGGAGGGACCTAACCTCAGTTTTACGGGCAGATGCCCTTCCCGACGTGGACAGTCGCCATCTTGGAGGGGCATAACCTCAGTTTTACGGGCAGACACCCTTCTCGGCGTGGAGAGTCGCCAGCTTGGAGGGGCCTAACATCAGTTTTAAGGGCAGATACACTTCCCGACGTGGACAGTCGGCATCTTGGATTTGCCTAACCTCACTTCAACAGCTAGATACCCTTCCCGACGCCATCTTGAGTAGTAGGGCAATGGGGATTCTCGCGACGCCGTCTTGAGTAGAAGGGCAATGGAGATTCGCATTAGAGAACATGCCTAACCTCATAGATGTGGGCATAACTACTCAGTGCTTAGTTATATCCTCAGATGCCCTTACCGACACCATCTTGTGCAGTAGGGCAATGGGGATTATCGCGACGCCATCTTGCGTAGGAGGGCAAGGGAGATTCGCGTATGAGGGCATGCTTAACCTCATAGAGCGACCTAAAACTCACTTTTAAGGTTAGATGACCTTCCCGACACCATCTTGAGTAGTAGGGCAATGAGAATTCTCGCGACATTATCTTAAGTAGTAGGGCAATGGGGATTCGCATAGGAGAGCATGCCTAACCTCATAGATGGGGCCTAACTACCCAGGGCCTAACCTCAGTTTTACGGGCAGATACGCTTCTCGACGTGGAGAATCGCCATGTTGGAGGGGCCTAACATCAGTTTTGCGGGCAGATGACCTTTCCGACGTGGACAGTCGCCATCTTGCAAGGGCCTAATCGCAATTTTACGGTTAGATGACCTTCCCGTCGAAATTTTGACCCTCCACACCAGAGGGAGCACATACGACCGAAGCTAGTTTTATGGCCAGATGCCCTTCCCTACGTCATCCTGGAGGGGCCTTACTAAACAGGGCCCAGTTTTATGGACAGATTCCCCTCCCGACACCATCTAGGAGGGGCCTGACTTCACAGGGCCCAGTTTTATGTACAGATTCCCCTTCCGACGCCATCTAGGAGGGACCTAACTTCACAGGGCTTAGAGGCTCAGTCGTACGGTTAGATACCTTTCCCGCCCACCATTTCGGAGGGGCCTAACTACACAGACGCTTTCTTGGGCCCAGTTTTACCGTCAGATGCCCCTCCCGTTGCTATGTAGGAGGGGTCTAACTACACAGTCGCTATCTGTGATTAAAAAGAGTTCAGCTTAAGGCTTTATGTCTCTATCCCATCAAACTACTTAGTTGTGCACCTGAGTTATCGAGTGGTCTGCTTATGGCTTTAGGTCCCCATCCGACAGACAAGTAACGTGACGTCAGAGTCATATCCTTGCGTACGAGAGCAAGCCTAACTACACCCAGACGCCATTTTGAAGGGGTATTTCCACACAGACACGATGTTGGTGGTGTCTGGCCCAGTTTTACTCTGCTTAAGGCTTTGGGTCTCTATCCGACGGAAACATAACGTGACGTTACAGCGTGGGTGATTTTAAAAGAGGTCAGCTCATGGCTTCATGTCTCCATCTGTCAATAACGAACAAGTTTAAACCTGCATAACTATGACGACGTGATCTTATGCTTAAGTCTTTACGCCTCCATCGAACAGACTGTCTCCGACGGGACTAAGAACGTGTCATGCTAAGGTCATTCTGTTTTCTATTCGATAGGCCTAACTAGAGGGCGGACTCAGGGGCTTACAACTTGTAACTTATGACCTATTAGTTTTACCGTCCTAACTTTCAGGGACTGAGGTAAGGGCTACAATGCAAGATGGTTGCTATAATCTCTTGGTATAGACCTTAACTAGAGGGTCTCCTCAGGGGCACACAAGTTGTAATATATAACCTACTAGCAATTACCCGCGGCTTCGCTCGCGTGGATTTCTTAATTTGATCAAAATCGTTCTTCGGCATTGTACTAAGATATTATCTGAAAATTATTAAAGTATAAAAACTCGCCCAAAAATTGAGTTTCATTTACCCCAGAAATTCTTTGTAAACCATGTTTGTGGTATTACATTTTGGGGCTAAGATGACCATGCGATACAGAACTGTACATGTGTGAAATAGTCTTCTGTCAAGTCGAAAAAATAACTACATATTTCTACATTTTTATAGGAGGCTCCAAATACATATTCACACATCTATAAAATCTTCCATTTTTTAGATATACATAAAAATCCTCATAAAAGGAATTCAACCCCTTGATCAGTACTTTCCAAACCCCCATCTAAGTGTATTTTCCGAAAACTAAAGTACGTGTTTCTTTATTTTTAAAGGTGATTTCAAATACCAATTTTCACGTCCGAAAAATCTTCAGTTTTTAATATATAAGTATCCTCATAAAAAACAATTCAAATGTTTTTCACTTCTGTTTATCCCCGTTAAGTGCGTTCTCCGAAAACAAAAATGTGCATGTTCCTGTATTTTTAAAAGGACATTCCAAAAACCAAGTTTTTTGGTCTCTAACATGTTAGGATTTGACATATAATGTAGACATACAGGTACTGATTTTAAGAATTCGCCCGATTTTATAATTCTTTTCAACCCCTTAACTGGATTTTCCGAAAACAAAAAAATACGTGTTTCATTATTCTTAAAGGAGATTCCAAATACCAGTGTTCATGTCTGTACGTCTGTAACCCCTTCAGTATTTGAGACAAATGTATACTCATAAGAATAATTCAACTTCTTCTTCTTGACGTTTTTCCACCCCTCACCCGCCTTAAGTGGACTTCCGAAAACAAAAAATATATGTTTCATTATTTTGAAAAGAAATACAAAATATCAACTTTCACGTCTGTAACACCTTCAGTTTTTAAATAAAATATCCTCATAAACATATTCAACTCCTTTTCTTATTTTCAACCCCACACCCTTTACGTCGATTTTCTGAAAAATACAAATGCGTGTTTCTTTATTTTTAAAGGAAATCCCAAGTACTAATTTTCACGCCTGTAACATCTTCAGTTTTTGAGATATAAGTGTCCTCATAAAAGTAAAAAAATCAAATCGTATTTCACACCCATTTCCTACCCGTTAAGTTGATTCCCCCTCCCCAAAAGTGCGTGTTTCTTTATTTTTAAAGAAGATTCCAATTACCAATTTTCACATCTTTAACATCTTTAGTTTTGAGACATAATTATCGTAAAACAAAAAATTCAAAGAATTTTTCACTTCATTCAACCCCCCTTAAGTGGATTTTCCGAAGACAAAAGAACACGTGTTTCTTTACTTTGAAAGAAGATTCCAAGTACACATGTTCATGCCTCTAACATTTTCAGTTTTTGAGATATAAGTATCCTCATAAAAAAAATTCAAATCGTTTTTCACCCCAGCCCCTTAAGGTTATTTCGCTCCTACAAAAATCCGTGCTTCTATAGTTCTAAAGGAGATTCCAAATACAAATGTTCACGTGTGTAACCTAAAGTTTGAGATATACATAAAAATCCTCATAAAAGGAATTCAACCCCTTGATCAGTACTTTCCAAACCCCCATCTAAGTGTATTTTCCGAAAACTAAAGTACGTGTTTCTTTATTTTTAAAGGTGATTTCAAATACCAATTTTCACGTCCGAAAAATCTTCAGTTTTTAATATATAAGTATCCTCATAAAAAACAATTCAAATGTTTTTCACTTCTGTTTATCCCCGTTAAGTGCGTTCTCCGAAAACAAAAATGTGCATGTTCCTGTATTTTTAAAAGGACATTCCAAATACCAAGTTTTTTGGTCTCTAACATGTTATGATTTGACATATAATGTAGACATACAGGTACTGATTTTAAGAATTCGCCCGATTTTATAATTCTTTTCAACCCCTTAACTGGATTTTCCGAAAACAAAAAAATACGTGTTTCATTATTCTTAAAGGAGATTCCAAATACCAGTGTTCATGTCTGTACGTCTGTAACCCCTTCAGTATTTGAGACAAATGTATACTCATAAGAATAATTCAACTTCTTCTTCTTGACGTTTTTCCACCCCTCACCCGCCTTAAGTGGACTTCCGAAAACAAAAAATATATGTTTCATTATTTTGAAAAGAAATACAAAATATCAACTTTCACGTCTGTAACACCTTCAGTTTTTAAATAAAATATCCTCATAAACATATTCAACTCCTTTTCTTATTTTCAACCCCACACCCTTTACGTCGATTTTCTGAAAAATACAAATGCGTGTTTCTTTATTTTTAAAGGAAATCCCAAGTACTAATTTTCACGCCTGTAACATCTTCAGTTTTTGAGATATAAGTGTCCTCATAAAAGTAAAAAAATCAAATCGTATTTCACACCCATTTCCTACCCGTTAAGTTGATTCCCCCTCCCCAAAAGTGCGTGTTTCTTTATTTTTAAAGAAGATTCCAATTACCAATTTTCACATCTTTAACATCTTTAGTTTTGAGACATAATTATCGTAAAACAAAAAATTCAAAGAATTTTTCACTTCATTCAACCCCCCTTAAGTGGATTTTCCGAAGACAAAAGAACACGTGTTTCTTTACTTTGAAAGAAGATTCCAAGTACACATGTTCATGCCTCTAACATTTTCAGTTTTTGAGATATAAGTATCCTCATAAAAAAAATTCAAATCGTTTTTCACCCCAGCCCCTTAAGGTTATTTCGCTCCTACAAAAATCCGTGCTTCTATAGTTCTAAAGGAGATTCCAAATACAAATGTTCACGTGTGTAACCTAAAGTTTTTGAGATATAAGTTTCTCCATAAAAAGAATTACATTTTTTCACTTCCTTTGACACACCCCTTAAGTGAATCTTCCAAAAACGAAAAGCAAAACGTTTCTTTATTTATACACTAAAGGAGCTTCCAAATGCCAACTATCACGACTGTAACATCTTCAGTTTTGAGATATATGTATCCATATAAAAAGGAATTAAACTCGCTATTTCACGGCCACCGCCCACAAGTTGATTTTCCCCCAAAATGCGTGTTTCTTTACTTTAAAGGAGATTCCAAATACTAATTTTCATGTCTGAAACATCTTTAATTTTTGAGATATTAGTATCCTCACACAAAATATTCAACTAATTTTTCAATTAATTCACCGCCCCCTTAAGTTTACTTTCCAAAGACAAAGGATTACGTGTTTCTTTACTTCGAAAGCAAATTCCGAATAGAAATATTCATGTCTGTAACATCTTCAGTTCTTGAGATATAAGTATCCTCATGAAAAGAATTCAACTCCATTTTCATTCCACCACCTGCCCGTTAAGTTGGTTTCCGCCCATAAAAAAGGCGTGTTTCTTTATTTTGAAAGGAGATTCCAAATACCAATTTCCACGTCTGTAACCTTCAGTGTTGAGATATAAGTTTCTTCAGAAAAAGAATTCAATTTTGCTTCCTTTCACACTCCCCACTCAAGTGAATTTTCCAAAAGCAAACAGTACCGTTTCTTTAAAAGCGCTTTCAAATACCAATTATCACGACTGTAAGTTCTTCAGTTTTTGAGATATATGTACCCTCGCAAAAGGAATTCATCTCCGTTTTCATTCCTCCCGCTACAAAGTTGATTCCCCTCCCCCAAATGCGTGTTTCTGTATTTTTAAAGGAGATTCCAAATACCAGTTTTCCCGTTTGTAACATCTTTAGATTTTTGGTATATTTGTATATACAGGGTGTCCCATCCAACTCTGCGACCCCAAATATCTCCGAAATGAAACAAAATATGAAAATCCCAATTGGCCAGGAACGTACCCATTTTAGGGGCTCACACATTGAGAAGGTGTGCACAATCCATAAAGGTGAAGAAGTTGCATTTCCAACGCCAAGTTGCGTTTTTTAAATGGGACATGTATGCTTGTTCTAGCAAAATGAAAATTAGAGCTGCAATTGGTGATAACACACTAGATTTCATGTTTCTAAGCCTCATACGTTCTGAAATACGTGGCTGTTAGGGGATGGCAATGGCTCCACCGTTTCTGACGTAATGCAACGCATGTACTTCTGTGCTCAGAGCAGGGGTTGCTTGCATTGCCCGTAGCCTGATGTAAACAACCGATATCAGCTCGGTACGTTCTAGCTTCAGTGTACTAGTGTCTCCTGATCTAGTCCGCTGTCATACTGTACCTTAATTCACGTAAGTTTCGGATATTGCTTTCCATATTGTGACATTAAACCGTGTTTCCGTGTGGCGTGTAAAAATTGGCGTCATCTAGTCGATATGCCGGCCTTCAGTAACGAAGAATACCTGGATATTTAATTTACGGCGAATGTCGCAGAAATGCAACCACAACTGTGGCATTGGACGCTGAACGCTACCCAGATCGACGGTGTCCTTCGCCTCGTACCATTGCCAACGTCTGCACGAAACTCAGGGAAAGAGGAAGCTGGGCTCCCACAAAGCGACAACGTACAAAGTCAGCGACTGGCACTGGAAGCGAAATTGCTGTTCTGACTGCTGTAGCGCACACTCCTCAAGTGAGTGTCCGACAGATTGCACGAGGTTCTGGAATAAGCCGCAGTAGTGTGAGCAGAATTTTGTAAAGGCATCGGTTTCATCCGTTCCATATCTCACTGCACCAGGAACTGAACGGGACGGACTTTGAATCCCGCATTGTGTTCTGTCGTTTTGCACTTCAGCAGTTGCAAGGTAATCCAGCATTCCTACGTAATACGTTGTTTACGGACAAAGCTTCATTTACAAATCTTGATCATGTGAATCTGCGGAACATGCACTACTGGTCCGAGCAAAATCCCCACTGGATTCGCGAAGTTGCTCATCAACGACAGTGGAGTGTCAATGTTTGGTGCGGTATCATTGGTAACCGTATTTTAGGTCCCTATTTTTATCAGGGAACATTAAACGGACAGCGACATTCATCTTTTCTGCAACACACTCTACCCCTCCTCATGGACGATGTGGGACTGGAAACGCGTCCATCAATGTGGTTCCAGCATGATGGATGTCCCGCACATTCTGCACGAGTTTCCAGAGACGTTGTGGATGCGACGTGTTCAAATAGGTGGATAGGGCGGGGAGGTCCTGTGTGATGGCCACCTCGGTCCCCAGACTTGGCGCCATTAGACTACTTTCTCTGGGGCACAGTGAAAAATAGAGTGTATCAAGAACTGCCAACGACAATAGAGGATATGCAACATCGTATTACTGCGGTGTGTGCAGCAATATCTGTAGAAACACTGCAATCCGTGCAACACTCTCTTGTTACCGGATTCCAAAAGTGTATTGATGCAAAGGGAGGGCAGTTCGAACATCTGTTGAAGTGACACGGTTTCATCGGACAAGACGCTACTGGTGATTTGTGGGTGCATTTTCCATGCCAGATGTACTGCAAAACAATTAAGTTTCTGAGAGCTATAGGCCATTATTAAATGTGTTTAGAAAAGCAGAACTAAGTGTGTTATCACTAGTTGTAGCTCTAGTTGTCATTTTGCTAGAATAAACATATATGTACCATTTAAAAAAAAGCGCAACTTGGTGTTGGAGGTGTTATTTGTTTGCGTTTGTGGATTGTGCGTGCATTCTCATTGTGTGAGCCCCTGAGATGGGTATATTCCTGGCCAATTCGAATTTTCATATTTTGTTTCATTTCGGAGATATATGGGGTCGCAGAGTTGGGTGCGACATGTTATATATATTCTCATACAAATAATTCAACTAATTTTTCAATTCCCTTCCCCCCCCCCGGTTAAGAGTTTTTTCCGAAAACCAAAGAATACGTGCTTCCTAATTTTTAATGGAGATTCCAAATACCAATTTTCACGTCAGCAACATGTTAACTTTTTGAGATAAAGTGTAGATACGCTAATTTTAAAAATTTCCCGAAGAAATATTTATGTTTCTTTATTTTTACAGGAAATTCCAAATACCACTTTTCAAATCTGTAATATATTATGTGTTTGAAATAAATTACAGATAGAGTCTTTTTAAGAATTCTTCCCGTTTGTCACTCCTGTTCAACCCCTATTCATCGAATTATCCAAAAACACAAAAAAAAAGTTTCTTTATTTTCAAAGGAGATTCCAAATTTCAATTTTCATGTCTGTAATATCTTCAGTTTTTGAGACATAAGTCTCCTCATAGAAAGTGTTCAACCCGTTTTCCCCCTTTTTCACCCCCCTTATTGGGATATTCTGAAAAAAACATGTTTCTTTATTTTTAAAGGAGATTCCAGACGCCAATTTTTACGTCTGTAAACTTTCAAGTTTTTGAGATATAGATATTCTCGTTTTAAAAATTCACCACCCTTTTCACCCCTTTATCGACGGAATATCCAAGAATCCTCTCTTAGCGAGCACCTACATGTTATTATGAATGTATCCCCAACATTTCATTTCTTTATGTCCAGGAGTTTTGGCTTGGCGGTGATGAGTCAGTCAGTCAGTCAGTCAGTCAGTCAGTCAGTCAGTCAGTCAGTCAGTCAGTCAGTCAGTCAGTCAGTCAGTCAGGACAAGTTATATATAGAGATTAGCCTGAAATTCGAGAAATGAGGCAAGGACTACTATGCAAGATAACTGCTATACTCTCTTCGTATAGACCTAAACAAGAGGGCTACCTCAGGGGCTCACAACATGTAACTTATGACCTATTAGTTTTACTAGCTTAACTTTCGGGTACTGAGGCAAGTGCTATTATGCAAGATAGATGCTATACTGTATTCTCATGGACCGAATTCTAGAGAGCTGCCTTAGGGGCTCACAACTTATAACTTATTACCCATTAGTTTTATCAATGAATGAATGCTAAGGGGCTTTACGTCGCACGGACACAGATAGGTCTTATGGCGACGATGGGATAGGAAAGGCCTAGGAGTTGGAAGGAAGCGGCCGTGGCCTTAATTAAGGTACAGCCCCAGCATTTGCCTGGTGTGAAAATGGGAAACCACGGAAAACCATTTTCAGGGCTGCTGATAGTGGGATTCGAACCTACTATCTCCCGGATGCAAGCTCACAGCCGCGCGCCTCTACGCGCACGGCCAACTCGCCCGGTTTAGTTTTATCACCTAACTTTTGGGAACTGAGGCAGGGTCTACTAGGCAAGATAGCCGCTTGGAACATTGGTTATATTAGACTAACTTTAAGGAGCTGGGCTATCGCTCATCCTTCTCACCAGCTGCCCTTGATAACTTTAGTCTAGCACAGGAGCTAGTGGTGATACATGAGCTTGATGGCACTAACTTGGGGAGAGCTGTGCTAGGGCTTTTCGTGTATTGGGTTAGTGCGGGGGGTTTTATCCTCCTAACCGGATACCATTCCTAACATCTGTATAGCGCAGCGGCTCTTGTGTATAATATGCTCTTATGGGACTAACCCTTAGGGGGGGGGGGTGAGGGGAGAGCTGCACTATGGCTCTCGAGGAAGGATAGTCGCTCAAAGCTAAAATAATAATCAGAATGATGAGATGTAGATAAACATAGAACGTCATTTTAACCTAACTGTGCAATCTGATAGGAGTGATAAAGTTCATTCAGTGTAGGACTGCAAAATACTGAGCCAAAAAAATCGTGCTACACACATGATAGGGAATAGAACCCAGTTGTCACGTCTTATCAGAAGAGCAAAAGGACGAATGGACTCTTCCTCCTCCATCTCACCGCGCCATCTTACTCCTCTTCCTAGGGATAAAGAGCTAATGTACTACAGGGCTAATGCTCTAAAGGGCTAAAGGGCTATAGGGATAAAGGGCTAATGGGCTAAATGGCTAATGGGCTAAAGGGCTAAAGAGATAATGGGCTAAAGGGCAAAAGGTCAAAAGGGCTAAAGGGCTAAAGGGATTATATTTTTGTAGTATTCTGAGTGCCTCTCCCCTCTTTATCCGGACTTGAAACCGGCTCTACATCTAGAGGCGCAGTTAACACCCTAAGGAAGGGAGAATGTTGCAAAATAGTCTGTACCAATATAGCTACTCGATCCACTATATGCTACGGAAGGGTGACTTAAGTGAGGGTGTGGGAAACGTCTGGGAATGTAGGAAGATGTTTAAGCTGTTGTACTGTCTCGAGAGATAGCCTACAAGTAAGGCCTTCACTTTCAAGAGTTATTACTCAATAATACACAAATAACGTAATTCTTGCTCTACTTCAAAATTATCTGCATTATACTCTGTGTAACCAGCATCTTAATAGGCTCTTAGCAGTCGCAAACGTTTTAGAAGTACGTTGGGGTCTTTACAGTATCTTACGTCTACATGGGGTAACAGAGGCTTGTTGTGAACTTTAAGCATGCATGCAGACAGTTGATGTTTAGGGACTTGTTTTGATGTAATACATGCTTCTGCAGTAGCGTTTCCAGGTACAAACTTAAGTTTCGACAGCAAATAATCGTTGAAATCTTCTTCTACTTCATCTTCAATCCCTTCTTGAGGTGTTTTCACGGCGACTGGACGTGCAGAGGGTTTAGAAAGTGAAGTAAAATCATAAGGCTCTAATGGCGAAGAAACGTTGCAGTCTTCAGCTTCTTCTTCGTTTCCTTTTCCTTTATTATCACTATTATCACACCCCCCCCCCAAGGGTTAGTCCCATAAGAGCATATGTATACGCAAGAGCCCCTGCGCTAGACTGATGTTAGGAAGGGTATCCGGTCAGGAGGATGAAATCCCGCACAAGCCCAATACTCGAAAAGCCCTAGCACAGCTCTCCCCAAGTTAGTGCCATCAAGCCCATGTATCACCACTAGCTCCTGTGCTAGACTAAAGTTATCAAGGGCAGCTGGTGAGAAGGATGAGCGATAACCCAGCTCCTTAAAGTTAGTCTAATGTAACCAATGTTAAGCGGCTATCTTGCCTAGTAGACCCTGCCTCAGTTCCCAAAAGTTAGGTGATAAAACTAATGGGTTATAAGTTACTAGTTGTGAGCCCCTAAGGCAGCTCTCCAGAGTTCGGTCCGTGAGAAAACAGTATAGCATCTATCTTGCATAGTAGCCCTTGCCTCAGTTTCCGAAAGTTAAGGTAGTAAAACTAATAGGTCATAAGTTACAAGTTGTAGGCCCCTGAGCCAGCCCTCTAGTTAAGGTATATGCGAAGAGAGTATAGCAGTTATCATGCATAGTAGCCCTTGCCTCATTTCTCGAATTTCAGGCTGATAAAACTAGTAGGTTATAGTTTACAAGTTGTGAGCCCCTGAGGCGACCCTCTAGTTAAGGTCTATACAAATAGAGTATAGCAGCCATCTTGCGTGGTAGCCCTTACCTCAATCCCCGAATGTTAGGCTGGTAAAACTATTAGGTCACAAGTTACATGTTGTATGTCCCTGAGGCAACTCTCTATTTATGTATATAAGAATAGAAAACAGAATGATCTTAGTATTGCACGTGCTCAGTCCCCTCGGAGACAGTCTGTCGAATGAAGGCGTAAAGCCTTAAGCAGAGCAAAACTGGGCCAGACACCACCAAAATAGCGTCTGTATGGGTAGGCCCCTTCAAAATGGCGTCCGAGTGTAGTTAGGCTTGCTCTCGTACGCAAGGATATGACTCTGACGTCTCGTTACTTGTCTGTCGGACGGTGACGTAAAGCTATACGCAGACCACTCGATAACACAGGGGCACAACTAAGTAGTCTGTCGGATGGATACATAAAGCCTTAAGCTGATCTCTTTTAAAATGACAGATTGCAACAATGTAGTTAGACCACTCCAACATAGCAACGAGAGGGGCATCTGACTGTAAAACTGGGCCCAAGAAAGCGTCTGTGTAGTTAGGCCCCTCCGAAATGGCGGGCGGGAAGGATATCTAAACGTAAAACTGAGCCTCTAAACCCCGAGTAGTTATGCCCCTCCAAGATGGCGTCGGGAGGGGCATCTGTCCGTAAAACTGGGCCCTGTGTGGTTAAGCACCTCCAGAATGACGTCAGAAAGGGCATCTGGCCATAAAACTAGGTTAGGTTATATGTGCCCCTCTGGTGGGGAGGATCAAAATGGCGACGGGAAGGTCATCTGACCATAAACCTGAGGTATAGCCCCTAAAAATATCGTCAGGATGAACATCTGGCCGTAAAAATAGGCCCTGTGTAGTTAGGCTCCATCTATGAGGTTAGGCATGTTCTCTTATGAGAATCACCATTGTCCTACTACATAGGACAGTGTCGCGAGAATCCCCATCGCCCTGCTACTCAAGATGGTGTCGGGGAGAGCATCTAAGAGTAAACGTATGTTTAGGCCAGTCTATGAGGTTAGGCATGTTCTGTTATGCGAATCCCCGTTGCCCTACTACTCAAGATGGCTTCACGAGAATCCCCATCGCCCTACTGCGCAAGATGGGGTCGGGAAGGGCATCTGAGTGTAAACTAGGCCCTCTGTAGTTAAGCCCTATCTATGAGTTTAGGCATGCTCTCTTATACGAATCCCCATTGCCCTATTACGCAAGATGGCGTCGCGAGAATCCCCATTACTCTACTACTCAAGATGGGGTCGGGAGGGCATCTAACAGTGAAACTAGTCCCCGTGTAGTTAGGCCCCATCTATGAGGTTAGGCATGCTCTCTTATGCGAATCCACATTGCCCTAGTACTCGGGATGGTGTTGCAAGAATCCCCATTGCCCTACTACTCATGATGTCGCCGGGAAGGGCATCTAGATGTTAAAGTGAATTTAGGCCCCTCCAAGGTAGCAACTGTCCATGTCGGGGAGGGTACCTGCCCGCACAACTGTGGTTAAGCCCCTCCAAGGTGGCGACTCTCCACGTCCGGATGGACATCTGCCCGTAAACTGAGGTTAGGCCCCTCCAAGATGGCGACTGTCTACGTCGGGGAGGGTACCTGCCCGCACAACTGTGGTTAAGCCCCTCCAAGGTGGCGACTCTCCACGTCCGGATGGACATCTGCCCGTAAAACTGAGATTGGGCCACTCCAGGATGGCGACTGTGAGGTTAGGCTTGCTCTCTTATGCAAAATCTACGTCGGGAAGTGCAACTGACCGTAAAAGTGAGGTTAGGCTCCTCCAAGATGGAATCTGCGAGGGTAGGCTTACTCTGTTATGCAAAATCCGCGAATCGACATAGCCCAACTACTAGGGATCGATGACCTCGGGTCAGATCCCGCATAGGCATACTACTAGGGGTCAATGACCTCGGCCGGAGGAGGAGGTGGTACTAGAAACCCTGAAAAACCACTACTTAGCTCCATAGATAAATGGTTAACGTGCTAGCTTTTGGACATAGGGGTCCCGTGTTCGATTCCTGGCAGGGTCGGGAATGTTACCCATCATCGGTTTATTTCTCAGGCACGGGGGCTGGGTTTCTGTGTCGTCTTCATCATCATTTCATCCTCATCACGACGTGCAGGTCGCCTACGGGAGTCAAATCGAAATACCTGCACCTGGCGAGCTGAACATATCCTCGGTCACTCCCGGCATGAAAAGCCATAAGCCATTTAATTCTTGTATGACGGCTAGGGAACATAGCATACACAGTTCAGGATGGCGGTTCATTGGAAGTGCTGTCGCAAACGTCTTGGATTATGAAAAGCACATCAAAAAATAGAAGAAATTGCAAAAATGTACAATCTTTTAAAAAGGGCTGGGAATTGCAGTTTTTTCACGCCTGACGGAAACATTCCAAATGCTTATTATGCCATTGGACTATCGGCGGACACCTTTAGTTTACTGTCGAGTGCTACTATAACGCTGTCCACGAAGAAGAATATGACACGTTAGTAGGTGAAGAACGTGAAGCAAAGCTTAGGGATCTAAAAACACGTGATCGCAGTCAGTAGGCTTACTCCTACGTAAGTTGAACAGTTGCAAACATTTTTAAAAATCGAATCTTTTGTGTCTCACAACCGCAATAGTGTCCTTCTCTCTTACTTTCAGGAAGATAATATGTCACGCCGGCATTTAGAGCTAGTTACAAAAAAGGGCTGAAAGTAGCGAGTTTGGGAAAGCCATTTGGTGAAAGGATGAAAGAGTGCTTGGTTGACACAGCGAAACATGTCTGCTCCACAGAAGCCAGCAAGTTTGAAAATATTCGTCTTTCCGGCCAAACAGTAACACGTCGCATCTGTGCCATAGCTAGTGATGTACGTCGACAATTAATTAATGCGGTGAAGGATTTCGTCAGCTTTTCAATCGCCTTGGATGAGTCCACAGATATATCCGATACTGCTCAGTAGTTATTTTTTTCCGAGGAGTTGATAGTAATCTCCGCATTACAGAGGATCTCTTAGATATGATGTCCATTAACACCACCACCACAGGTATAAACATCTTAGGGCCGTAAAGGACGTCATCGATTCAGTCGGTCTGGATTGGAATAAATTGGTATGGGTTACGACGGATGGTTCACCGGCAATGCGAGGCAAAACAAAAGGGATTCATTGCCTTGTTACGAAATAAACTTGGGAGCAATGAGATCACGTTGCCGAGCGTTCATTGCAATTTGCACCATCAAGCACTTCGTGGGACATCAGTCTAGGAGATGTCATGGAAGTTGTTGCACTCACTGTAAACTACCTAAGGTCCCACGGCTTGATGCACTGGCAGTTCTGGAAATTTCTGACAGAAGGACACGAAGAGTGTGATGACATTACGTACCACAGTGACGTCCATTGGTTTAGCCTCAGTAAGATTTTAAGCACGATTTTTGAGTTGACACTCGCGATAATTAACTCCTTAAATGAGAAAAACAAGCATGAGTTCTTTATGTGTTCTTTATTGTTATTATTATTTTTCTCCAGATCACAGTAACCATTTACCCAATCGATTCATTGAATGAGAAAAATAACAACGTTCATCCTAAGCCACCAAATTCCACCAACAGAAATTGACAACACAAATTCCTAATAAAATTCATAATACAAACGGAAATAATAATAATAATAGTAATAAACCCCAAACGTACTCCTTGGACATGCCATGAAGTCCGTTGGATATTCCGGAAACTTGACCCACAACGTTTGGGTCAACACAGTAGTCATCCTCCGTACCTTCATGCCACGTCCATCGTCTCCCCCAAATATATCTATTGCCACTCCAAATTATATTCTTTACATAAAAATATAAAAGACAATTTATAACTACTGCTACTGTTCGGCCGTGTCATCACCCCTGGTGAGAAGAAGGCCGCCCTCCCGATGATGACACGACCGGTCCTATCCGTGGGGTCCCAAGAAAGGCCCCAACAATCCTACCAGATGACAATGCATTTCTCTCACCATTCCATTGCGGCCATCCCCATGAAACTGGAGCCGCTCTCCTCTCTTATCCCGCCTTTCACCTTCTTTTGCTTATTTGTATTGGGCCCGTCCCAGCCCGCCTTCTTACGCGTGTGTCCTGCTCACCCTTGCCCCTCTTGCCTTACCCTCTCCTACTATGCTTGGATAGTGAGAAAAAAGCACCGTCACTGCCTCAAGGTTCTAGCATACTCTACTCGTGTCCTTATGCACTCAGCACTTTCATCACATTCATCCTTGCCGTCACGGCACATTCCTTCACCGCTATTGTACTTCTGCTTGACACACTCCGGATTGCTGAGTCCACACTCCCTTAAATCACCAGTCTGGACTTTGTTTACATTCGTCTGCTCATGTTGTAATCTAATTCAAAAACCCAGCCACACTCCACATTAAATTTGCCATCCCGTTTCCATGAAAATATACCATCAGTCCTTCAGTAACTTAACAACTTCTCCATACTTCTCCAAGACTTAATCAATAATACCTCCATAAATAATACTACAACAGTAAATACACCACCACTTCTCTATACTTCTCCAACACCACATTTCATAATACCAAACCGCCATCCCTTCACCTTCATCCCTTACTCACAAGTTACTCATAATTCAATACCAACACAACTACCATCACTTTACCATCTTCCCACTACAAGAATAAATAGCCCATCAATAAATAATTCCACAACAATAAATACACCATCATTTCTCTATACTTCTCCAGCACCACAGTTTAACATCAAGCCAACATCACTTACCCCTTACTCGCTCCATCAATTCAATACCATCACATAAATTTGCCATCAGGTTTCAATGAAAATACACCATCAATCCTTCTTTAACTTAACAACTTCTCCATACTTCTCCAAGACTTAATAAATTATACCTCAATAAATAATACTGCCGCAGTAGATACACCACCACTTCTCTCTACTTCTCCCACACCACCTTTCAACATACCAAACCGCCATCACTTACACCTTCAATCCCTACTCACAAATTACTCATAATTCAATACCAACACAACTACCATCAATTTACCAGCTTCCCACTACAAGAATAAACGCACCCATCCCTAAATAATTTTACAACAATAAATACACCCCCACTTCTCTATACTTCTCCAACACCACATTTCAACATCAAGCCAACTTCACTTACCACTTCCTCGCTCCATCAAGCCAATACCACACATATTCATCAATATATAATACTACAACAATAGATACGCCACCACTTCTCTATACTTCTCTAACACTACATTTCCACATACCAAGCCACTTTCACTTACCACTGCATCTCTTACTCACAGCTTTTACCATCTTCACATTACAACAATAAATAGACCACCATTTCTCTCTACTTCTCCAACCCCATCTTTCAACATTCATTCATCAATAAATAATACTACAACAATAAATACACCCACCACTTCTCTATACTTCTCTAGCACCACATTTCAATCTACCAAACCTCCTTCACTTACACTTCATACCATACTAACAACTTACTCATATTTCAATACCAACACATCAATAAATCATACTACAACAATACATACACCACCGCTCACTCTTAAATTCCATACCAACATATCTACCATCACTCTACCAACTACCACTTACGACATCCCTTACTAACAAATTACTCGTAATTCAACACCAACACATCAATAACTCATACCACAACAATAAATACACCACCCCTTCTCAATACTTCTCCAACACCACATTTCAATAAACTCGACCGTCTTCACTTATTCTGTCATCAAACCATCTTTAACTTCGCTTTTCAATACACTAATGTTTTTTGCTTCGAGTAACAACACCCCTCTCATTTCCACCTGTACCCCACATGTCTGTCAATTTTCTGTGCCTTCCTGCTTCTCTACCACCTCTCTTGGCCGCCATTTCATCACTGTCTTCACTCTGTTGGTTTCCTTTGCCTCCAACTTCAGCTCCACTCAGGTCCCTTAAACTTCTGCTCCTTCCTCTGCTCCTACTCAGATCCAGACTCTCCCAGGTCGCCCCTGACCTTACCTTTTCACCGTTCGCTTCTCTTACTTCACTGCTTCCACTTTCCTGCCTATCCTCTTCACTGATTATGGTCCCATTATCACTTGGCCCCTCTCCCTGCCTCACTTCACATAGACTACTGATACTTTTGGTGTTTTGCCTATCATCGCTACTGATCGCTGCTCTTCCCTCTTTTTCTTCGTCTTGTTCTATCTTCATCAATCTATTCACAGACCAGATTCTCTTCCAGTTGCTGCCTGTCACCACCAGTTCCTGTCCTTTGATCGTTGCTCTCAGCCCCTGCTTTATAGCTCGTATCTTGTGTTTTCTCAGTATTTTTTCATTCCTAATCGCCTCCATTCCCACGTCTCTCTTGATCCATATTTTTTCCCTCTGCACATTTCCCGCATTGCCTAACACAGCATCCGCCATCAGCGAAGAAAACAGTTGAACTTTGATAGGCCTGTTGCCTCTAATTCTCCCCACTCTCTGCACATCATCTATGTCCACTTCACTAAAATTTACTTTCATTTTCCCCTGTATTAAGTCCACTACTTTGTAGGTTGTAAGCACTTTATCTTCTCTCGACTCCTCCGGCACACCATATATATAAATAGGCACTTCTTCCTAAGATTTAAAGTGTTGGCTTCCACTTCTGCTTTCAGTTTCAACGTCTCCTCCTCTAGTCGTCCTATTTTTCCCTTAATGTTGCAACTCCTTCAGCGTTTTTCCTCACTTGTGCTGTTGTATCGTCAGCCCTTTCTCGTAACCATACCTTCATTTTTTCAAACTCCCTGGTTTGTTCTTGAATCATATTTTTAAGTTGCTCAAAGGGGCAGACTTCCTCAACCATCTCTTTTATAATTTTTCTGAATTCTTCCATGCCTTCCCAGGTCTCATCTCCACTAGATGTCCTACCTGGGTTCAGCTCAACCCCCCCAATCCATAGCAATATTATAACCACTGCCGCTGATAGCAATAATTCTCCTTTAATCTCCATTTCAATTTTACACCCATCTGATATCACTTCTTGTTTCTTCTGTCTCCCCTGCCATCTTCCTATAGTTGCTCTGTATTGTTCCACACCAATCATTGTCGATAAACTCCACACAAACTTCCAGCACTCAGCACTCTCTCTCCCTACTCCCACTCCCGGGACCCTCCACGCAATACGTCCTCGCTCGACCGTGGCTTAAGCTGAACTGACAAGCATGAGTTAAAATTAGAAATTCCTCAGTGGATAGCACCAATCATATAAGTGCTCTAATATTGCTATGCAAGGTGAAAACTATGTAAAATCTGATATTGTCGAGAAAGTGGAAGCGTTCAATAGAAAACTTGTACGTTTGGAACGCCAGCTCAAGTGCTGGAACGCAGCGCATTTTCCAACGTTGGACTCTGTTCGTGAATGTGCTGCATTTGAATAATACGTTTCAGTAATCGTAGACATCAAGAAACAATTTGCAGAACGATTCCAAGATATTAATATTCTATCTGCTCTTCTACAAACATTTGCGAGACCATTCACTGTTTCATCGATGATGCTCATGTTCAATTGCAGAAGGAACTTATCGATCTCCAGTCTACCGCACGCCTTCGAGATAAGTTCTTCCTCGTCAAAACTAGGAAAGAATTTTACGAACATCCGCGAATAGACTTTTCAAGCCTCCATTACGAGGCTGCTAATGCTCTCTCAATATTTGGTTCAAGATACGTTTGAGAGAGGTTGTTCTCTGTAATGAAACTTCACAAGTCACGGTTCCGTGAAAAATTATCTGACGAAAGCTTGCGAAACAGCTTGCGCTTCTCTTTGTGCCGTATGTTTGCGCCGGACATCGGTTTCATCATTACATCCACAAAGCGTTGATAAGATACAATAGCATTTCGTATGTGATATGTGGTTAAATAAAATGTATTGTCACCAGTTTACTCAAACGAGGATATATCGTATGGATTTGCACTTGTATATTATATATGACGTATAAACCACAAAAAAGATAATAATGTGCAGTATGAAATTTTCGGACTCAGAAAGAATGACTGCTACGACTAGATGGCTGGAGTGTCGTACTGTTGTTAATCGGTGGTGAGGGAGAGCAGTATTAACACTCCCCCCCCCCAATGGCTAGTCTAGTCGGTCACACTGGGAGGAGCAGTTCGGATAGGTGGTAACCTAATGTGCAAACATGAGGCCAGCTCCTCGTATAGCATATCAGTGTGCTCCACAGGTGGTACATTCCTGGCCGCCGCTGCTTTACATGGATCATTTACTTAGAGGTACAAAGTGGGAGGGAGGAATTCAGTTAGGTGAAAATGTAATTTACGGAGCTCGATAGCCGCAGTCGCTTAAGTGCGGCCAGTATCCAGTATTCGGGAGATAGTAGGTTCGAACCCCACTGTCGACAGCCCTGAAAATGGTTTTCCGTTGTTTCCCATTTTCACACCAGGCAAATGCTGGGGCTGTACCTTAATTAAGGCCACGGACGCTTCCTTCCCATTCCTAGCCCTTCCCTGTCCCATCGTCGCCATAAGACATATCTGTGTCGGTGCGACGTAAAGCAACCAGCAAAAAATATACTCTACAACCTACTTTACGTTACATCGACACTGATATGTCTTATGGCGACGATGGGATTGAAAAGGGATAGGAGTGGCCTCGCACGGACCGTAGCCTTAATTAACGTGAAAATGGGAAACAATGGAAAACCATCATCAGGGCTGTCAACAGTGTGGGTCTAACCAACTATCTCCCGAATGCAAGCTGATGGCTACGTGACCCAAACCGCACAGCGACTTGTCGGGTGGTAATGTAGTAAGAAGTGTGACCTATTGTAGCCGACGACCTGTCCTAATCTGTGCCTGGCTAAGTTCAACGGTACTGTGGAGCGTCGGGAATGGGCCTACGGAAATTAACTATCTAGTACTTAAATATTTAGGATAAGGATCTGTGAACATAAATATGAATGAGAACTATTCGATGTGGTATGTATTTACTAAGACATAAAATAGGGGATTGAAATCCACTAGTATAAAACACTGAACAAATTAACAAATATAATCAAAATGATGGTCGGGTCTCGAACCCTTATTATTTTAAAAGTACTCATTGGAACACGACGTGTCACTATAGTACGAAAAGCAGGATTATCACATAAGTCAAATTAAACTTTCATGTCTTAAGTCCTTGTCCTCTGGTATGTTGTAATATGAGAAAGTAGCGTAATTATTCGCAAACGTAACTTAAGAAAAAAACTATTCATACAGGGGACAAAAATATAAAACATAACACCCGAAATGGAACCGGATTCTACAACCGTCGAAATAACGCTGAACGTACGCTCTAGCAGATGGCCTAGGCACAACTGGATGAGGAATGAAACCCACGACCTCTAAATTAGCGTGCAGCAGAAATTCCCCTTTAAGAACAGACATAAACTCAACAATCGACACAAACAAGACGCAGAAATACTATAGACAAAAACGAATAACCATCCTAGAATAATGAAAACGAACCTGAAAAAGGAACGCATAAGGAATACACACTATCTTGGTATACTGCTCTTGCGTATCGAACCTTTACGCACTCAGGAAATCCAATGGCCGGCAATTCATCTTATCCACACGTTTGTACAGGGTAAGCGTCAACTGTTCCCAGATGACAGAAAAGTAACATCAACTGGTATGACACGCCCCTAATTACGCAAAACGACTGCTGGTTAAGAAGGTCCTCTACTCCAGCTTGACTCTCTAGTTAGAAGTTTACCTTATTCTGCCTAGACCTCAAAGAGGACGGCACAGCAAGTTGTAATGTCGTCTACGGTGCGTCTAAGCGCTCCTTTTTCGACGTTTGAAGTGATACAAATATCTGAGGCCGGTGCATTTTATACCTGCACCCCAGATGATAAGTAAGTTAGGCCATGGCCCTTTAGAAGTGTTCTGATTTCTCAGAAATTTAATAGAGTGTCGGTCACTGTCGCTAACCATTCTGGTGACACAGCGAATGTAGTAAAGTGCGGGGGTGGTCACCACATCCATTGGGTGACCACGCCCGATGTTGCTTAACTGGTCACAGTTGTTAGATGGTGCGCAGTATTGCAATTCTGCGTTGTTCGGCACCCACCTCGGTACTCGGTTTCTGGTGTTTCCGTGATATTAGGTTGAAGTTTGGGTATAGGTTGAGTGGTAAGGCTAAGAAGGTTTTGCTTGTGGCGGCCAGGGAGTGAGTACTTGGCAGAGCTTGTTAAGTTAGTGAGGATTGTATAGTACTTGGCGGGAATAATGGGTTACTTGGATTCAGGGTCTCGGCTACTCGATCCACCGAGGGGGCCCTGAATGGGGAGGTTTTAATGTTTTTTGAAGTGGAGGGTAGTGGCGTCGGTAGTTGGAGGGCATGGCTTCCCGGGTATTGGGAGAGACCATGTAATTCGCATCCGGAGAGGGCGAAGTCATCGGATCGGTGAAGGGGGTTAGGTCGCAGGTACGTGGGTGTTTCCCCTTGACCTAAGGGAGGGAGGATCCAGGTTCACGGGGCAAGCCGTTAGGTGGTGACCTGGGATGAGGTTCCATGGGTACTGGGCATTTCCCCATGGGGCCTGGAAGGGAGTTGAGGGGTGCGTTTGAAACACCAGAGGGGTCAAACGAACTTGGCGGACCGACCTATATGGCAACACGTTGCCTGAGTCGTGACAGGGGTAATTTTTTGAGTGGTTAACGCCACTGACAAGTCACGAACACTGCTATTACTTGACTTGGTGGAACGTGGTAGCAGTACAGAGCCTTGGTTTGAGCTTCTTGACTGGATTCTTGTTTCTGGTAGCCGGTGGATGCTGATTTGTCGTCTGGTCGGTGTGGTGAGCTCTGATTGGTTGACGTGGTGTGCCGGGGCAGCGTGCTTGACTGCTGGGCCGGCTGTGATGGCCCCGCCAGCCAGCGGCTTCCGCACTTGACGGCCATCTTGGCTTGAGTCTTGGCAGGGAGGGCTAGCTCACTTGGCTGCTAGTCCTGCTGATGTGACCGCGAGGGCCCAGAGGCTCTCGGTGTCTCCATCCACATGCACCTCGTGTTGTTAACACCACGAGCGCTTGGCGTGTGTTCCACTCCAGCTTGAACACAGGTGAGATGGATTTACCCACACCCTTTTGGCTACCTCCTCCCGGCTTCAATCCTTGGGAGCGCTTTATAATTCTGAATAACTCGGATTGACATTCGATCCGCTCTCAGGGTGGGCACAAAACTCTAAATTACCATCAGGTCTACGAATCACTTTGTCAGACGCTAACAATCTCATTAGTGGGCAATGTTTGTCGCTATTAATAAGGTAATCTACCTTCTTTCATTCAATGCGTTCCAGGCTCCGTACTTATGATCGATGCTCGATCCCGGAGCAGACCCGTAACCAGCGAGTCGTACGCTTTCCTCGAATACTCTAATTTATTCCAACGCTGAGAAGTTTACACTCCGTCAGCCACTCATCGCCACAGCAGAAATAGCACACACTACAAAAGATAACAATAGCATAGATATCCTATTATTACTTTAGATTAATGCCTCCTATACATAGCCCCCGGTCAGAATTGTACTAGGGCGCTATTGTCCTTTCTCGTTAGATGATTGTACAGTCTTTTTGCTAGTGGCTTCATGTCGCACCGACAAAGATAGGTCTTACGGAGAAGATGGGATAGGAAAGGCCTAGGAGTTGGAAGTAAGTGGCCGTGGCCTTAACTAAGGTACAGCCCCAGTATTTGCCTGGCGTGAAATTGGGAAACCAGGGAAAATCATCTTCAGGGCTGCCGACAGTGGGATTCTAACCCACTGTCTCCCGGATGCGAGCTCACAGCCGCGCGCCTCTAGCAGCATGGCCAACTCGCCCGGTGATTCTACACTTATGAATTGATAATCCTACGGACAACTAAACAAATAACCTACTATTTCTGTGCAATCCTAACTTAACAATATTCTCAATGGCATTCAAAGAAAACACACAAAAATGCACTCAAGAGAACGCATTCCGGTCCCACTCAAGTTAAATCTACTAATAAGAACTCTCGCCTCTGATGGTGTTGACTACATAGTACTTAAACTTTTACAACAAACGGAATACCAAAACAAGCTTCTGAAATCATGTTTGACTTGTCTTACCTGATATCCATATTGTTCTTCATTTCAGCCCCTCTGGGCCTACCATCGGTGCTTAGCTCGCCATTGGGCTCACGATGATCATTCAGATAGGTGGTGAAATAAGCTGAGTAATTATTTCTGGTGATGATAAGGGAACAGGGAGGAAATCCAAGCTGGTGGTCCCGCCAGAGGCCTCGGACGGGCACCAATCTAGGGTGGAGGAAGTAAACCATACAGGTGGAGGGCAGACTGGATGAAGAGTGGGGAAGGAGGGGGTGCGCCGTTAAGGGTTTGGGTTAGGGGGAATGGACACTGTTGAGGACGTAGAGGACGTGTCAATGGAAGTGGATGGGGAAGTTTGGGGAAAAGGAAGATGTCATAGAGGTCGGAAATTGGAAACTGAAGGGGACCCGGACGGCATGACAGACAGTGCGACGCTCTATTGAAACTAGTAGAGGGTACAGGATAGGTTTGGATGGGGCGACAACTGCCCAGGCACTGAGACCGTAGGTAACGGGGGGACGGACGAAGTACTTGTAGGTTAAGAGGAGGAGTAGAGACGAGTTTAACCCCACTGGGTGCCAGCTAACCGTCTTGTATTTTTGGGATGGAGGAAGTGGGGACGGAAGGTTTGGTGTTTGTTGAAGTGGATTCGTAGGTATTTGAGGTTGGTTGGGTCCGGAGAGGGGTGTCAAGGACGTGGATTTTGAGATGGTTAGGACCACGGGTGCTCCTGAATCTCCAGCATTTGAGGCGAAATTGGAGTGACTGTGCCTCGAATGGGTTTATCATAATGTGTCACCGGTCGTAGCAGGAAATGAAGGATTCTAGGTTTTGTTCAACAGTACGGTTAATAGATCGAACGGAGTAGAGGGGAGTGAGGATGATTGTACGAGCCGCGAATTTAAGTTGAATGGGAGCTGAAGAAGGGGTATATGTCATACACGTAACATATTACAGATTTTAAAACTGGTATTTGGAATTTACTGTAAATGTAAAGAAACATAAATATTTCTTTTCGGAAAATCCGCTTAAGGGGAACTGGAAAAGGGGGTTAATTTTTAAAATTAGCGTATCTAGAGTATATCTCAATTACTAAACATGTTGCAGACTGGAAAATTTGTATTTGGAATCTCCCTTAAAAAAGGAAACACGTATCCCTTGGTTTTCGGAAAAATCCCTTAACGGGGGGGGGGCAAGGGGTGAAAGAATTATAAAATTATTTGAATTATTTGTATGAGATTGTATACCAAAAAGTCTAAAGATGTTACAAGCGTGAAAACTGGTATTTGGAATGTCCTTTAAAAATAAACCCGCATTTGGGGGATTAACTTGATAGTGGGGGGATGAAAATGGAGTTGAATTCCTTTTACGAGGATACATATACCTCAAAAACTTGAAGATGTTCCAGTCGTGATAATTGGTATTTGGAAGCTCTTTTAAAGAAACGGTACTGTTAGTTTTTGAAAAATTCACATGAGTGGGGAGTGTGAAAGGAAGTAAAAAAATTGAATTCTTTTTCTGGAGAAACTTATATCTCAAAAGTGAAGGTTACAGACTTGGAAATTTATATTTGGAATCTCCTTTAAAAATAAAGAAACACACATTTTTGGGTGGGGGAAAACAAACTTAACGTGTGGGGGTGGTGTGAAAAATGAGTTGAATTCGTTTTATGAGGATACTTATATCTCAAAAATTAAAGATGTTACACACGTGAAAATTAGTATTTGGAATCTCCTTTAAAATGAAGAAACACGCATTTGGGGGGATCAACTTGGAGGTAGGGGCGGTGAAAATGGAGTTTAATTCCTTTTTATGAGGATACATATATCTCAAAAGTGAAGTTGTTACAGTCGTGATAATGGGCATTTGGAAGCTCCTTTATAAAAAAACAAACAGGTTTTTTTGTTTCCGGAAAATTCACTAAAGGGGGAGGGTGAAAGGAAGTGAAAATATTTATCCTTTTTATGGAGAAACAGGTAACACGTGAAAATTTTTATCTGAATCAACTTAAAAAATACAGAAACACGCATTTTTGGAGGAGGGGGTATCAACTTAGCGGGCTGGGGTAAAAAGGAGTTGAATTCTTTTTATGAGGATACTTAAATCTCACAATCTGAAGATGTTAGAGGCATGAACATTTGTATTAGAATATTATTTCGAAGTAAAGAAACACGTGTTCTTTTGTCTTCGGAAAATCCACTTAAGGGGTGAATGAACTGAAATATTAGTTGAATTCCTTTTTGAGGAAACATATATCTCAAAAAATAAAGATGTTAAAGACGTGAAAACTGGTATTTGGAATCTCCTTTAAAAATAAAGAATCGCGCACTTTTGCGGAGGGGAGGATTCAACTTAACGGGTAGGAAGGAGGGTTGAAAAAAGGAGTTGAATTACTTTTGTTACTTTACTTTTGTTTCTTTTCGGAAAATCGACGTAAGAGTTGTGGGGTTGAAAAATAAATAAGGAGTTGAAACATGTTTATGGGTATACTTTATCTTAAAAACTGAAGCTGTTACAGGCGTGAAAGTTGGTATTTTTAATTTGTTTTCAAAATAAATAAACACATATTTTTTGTTTTCGGAAAGTCCACTTAAAACGGGAGAGGGGTGGAAAGAAGTGACGAAGGAGAAGTTGAATTATTCTTATGAGTATAAATTTATCTCAAAAACTGAAGTTGTTACAGACGTACAGGCATGAAAACTGGTATTTGGAATCTCCTTTAAAAATAATGAAACATGTATTTTTTGTTTTCCGAAAATACAGTTAATAGGCTGTAAAGAATTGGAAAAGCGGGTGAATTTTTAAAATGAGTACCGGTATATCTACATTATATGTCAAAAACTTAACATGTTAGAGACAAGAAACTTGGCATTTGGAAAGTCCTTTAAAATACAGGAACCTGCACTTTTTTGTTTTCGGAGGAGGCACTTATCGAGGGGGTGAAAGGGAGTGAAAAATAGTTGAATTATTTTTAGTGAATATGCTTAGGGCTATATCTTAAAAACTGAATATGTTACTGACGTGAAAATTGTTATTTGGAATCTAGTTTAAAAATATAGGAACATGTATTTTTGATTTCGGAAAATACACTTAGATGGGGGTGAGGGTTGCGGAAAGACTGATCAGGGGGTTGAATTATTTTTATGGGGATACTTATGTATATCTCAAAAACTGAAGATGTTACAGGTGTGGAAATAGGTATTTGGAATCTCCTTTAAAAATAAAGAAACATGTATTTATTTTTTATACTTGAGAGAAGACGGATTCTCACATGTACAGTTCTATGTCGCATGGTCGTCTTAGCCCCAAAAGGTAATATCACAAACATGTTTTAAAAAGTATTTCTGGGGTAAATGAAACTCAATTTTGGGTGAGTTTTTATACTTTAATAATTTTCAGATAATGTCTTAATACAATGTCGAGGAACGATTACTTTGATCAAATTAAGCAATCCACGCGAGCGAAGCCACGGGTAATGCTAGTCTGCTCTAAACATGAAAAGAGATGGGGAGGTGGGGGCTGGAGATCTTTCCTGGACACCAAGTGCGAGAATTAAGTAGGAGGAGAGCTGTTTGATGGAGACCTCGTTCGCACGGCTGCTGAGGTAGAACGAGATAAGACGGATGCAGGAGAAAGAGAGAGCAAAAGAATTTAACTTGAAAACGGAGGTTGGGTACCAGATGGAGTCAAATGTTAGGTGCAAATCAAACGTGATTAGAACGGTGAATCGGGCTTGAATTAATTTATTGGATATGATTTGTACCAGACGTGAGTTGGTCTGGGGTGGACAGGCCAGGACGGAAGACAAATTGGGAGAGGGGAAGTAAATGGTTACTCTGTGGGTAAGGGCGGAGACGGTGAACAAGGATTTTGGCAAGGACGATCACAAGGATGATGGAGCGCTAGGAGTAGAAGTATGAGGGTGACGTACTTGCTTTCTGGAAAAGGAGCATTGTAGATTGTTTCCAGAGTGTAGGGTAAAAGCAGATTTAGAGTTTGGCTATGATTGTGAGAAGGATCGGAGAGTTATGACGGAAGTGTAACGAGTCTTGTCAGGTCCAAGGACAGTGGTGTATGTTTTGGGTGGGAAGGAACGGATTTCGGATGAGAAGATGGGATTGTCTAGAGGATGGTTTGACAGGGTGTTTTAGTGTAGGGTGTGAGTGGAGAAGGTAGGATTCGAGATTTAAATGCAGCTGAGTGTCAGAAATATCGAAATTAGAGTCAGAATGGGTGTTTAAACGGCGTTTGAAGTGTTGTGTTGGGATGTTGGCTGGAGCGACGCCGCAATGAATGATCAGATATCTATGAATTGAGGATTGGACAAGGATAGTGTTCTGATTTCTTTAGTACTATGATGGGTGTGCATGGAGAGAGCAGAGTTGGGTAAAAATATGAGACCAGGAACAACAGATTTGGTCTGCAAGGTAGTTCCGGATGGTGCGGAGGTTGTGTCGTTGTAGGCAGACGAGGAATAGATCGCTTGTGTGTGTGTTTTAATTAGTGAAGGTAGGATTAGGATAGCTTTTGAAGTTGATGTTGGGAGGATAGTTGACGGAGTCGGGGTTGGGAAGGGGAGCTGAGAGTGGTGGTAATGTGGACCGAGTTTGCAGAAGTAATTTCAGATGGGATGAGGGTACACAGGTTATCTACGCATTGTTGGGCGTTCAGTGGGAGAGGGGGGTTTTATAGGGCTTGGTGTAGATGGGTCTGGTAGGAGGGCCAGTCTCTTTGAGCGAAGATGGTGATGAGGGTACGGTTTAGGTGGATAGCGACGGTTAACGGAGGGAATTTGGAGAGGAACAGGGAGCTGGTCACTGCCGTTACTCGGAAGTAGAGAAACATGTAAGGTGAGCGAGTAAATTGTCGGCTGTAATGCACTTTAGGGTTATGTTTGAGAAAGGCCGGGTGTATCCAGGTATAGGGATGAGGGAACTATAGATATGGTTATATACGTTCTGAAAAATACCAATTTCGAGGTGGGAGCTGTAGGTTAGATTAAAGTCTGCAAGGAGCAGGAAGTGGTGATAGGTGACACTGAGGTGGGATATATACCATGCGGCTCGCGAGCGCCGTACTTTCTAATAAATGTCTCGCATGCACAAATGATGAATAGGATGTCTACCAACCGATTTTCACAGGGGCACTACTGCCAGCGGGCAGGTTACTTCAGAATACGAAGAGATAACAGCCGGGCGGTCACTCGCAGCATGTTACTCAGCTCTACCGGTCTAATACACCCCTTGCATTAGTAAACATTGTTTTACACTGCACAGTTCTAGGCTGGTGTATGGTACAGCAGCACTATATTTGCTGTTTGCATATCGGCAGTGGCTAGTGTGTTCAGCAGCGACGAATACACAGACATAATTTTAATCTGGACAACCTGGTCGGAATGCAGCCGAAGCTCCAAACGGACGTCTGCTTTCTACACACGTATTTCGCCGAACAGTATTCGTTTTTGTTTCATGGAGACAACTCTTTTATAGCGTGTAATGTCTACTCGTGTATAGATTAATAAGTTATTACATTTTATTTCCTGTATCTTTGGCGTATTTACAAACAGTAGCGGTGATTAGGGGGGTAGGGGGCCAGTTTCTCCTCCTCCACTTTGTCGAGGAAACATTACATTTTTATTCCACTTTAGCCAGCTGGAGCTAGGAATTATTTTAAAAGAGCTACTTGTACAAGCCTTGTTGTCTTATCTGCGAATTCCTTCCATTAGTTTTTAAATTATTAACATAATTATTTGCGGAAATACGCACAAAATGCGTTTGTCGATTAGTATAGCGCTACGACAAGTAGCATGTGCTGTGAAGAAGGGTAGTAGGAGTACATAATCTTTTTGCCGCGGTCGTGGACATTGAGGTATGATTCACCCGCTTGCCGCGCGCACTCGTCAGTCTGGCAGTCTCTTTAGTGTCTGTTAGTTTCATAGTGTGCATTCAAATACTAAATGATTTTAATTGTATAATCATGCCGTGCTTCTATTTAATTGTACCGGACGAGCCGGCCGTGAGGTTAAGGCCGAAAGATGAATTGAATAAAAATTTCAATAAAGGTTATATTCTCAATAGATAACAAGATTTAACAAATTTTCACTAGGTGAAATAACAAAAAAACACAGGTACAATGATAACTTTAAAAACGAAAGCAGAAGTTCACGGGTCTTTCCAAATTCTGAGCTTCGAGCCCCAATTTCACAATCCTTGAGCAACTAGCCCAACTTTACCAAATCACACATTTGATCAAAGGGCAGAAAACCCCTTCATTCAAGGAGCATTAGCTCCAAAAACCATATCTGGCCTCCTAGAGGCTCTTTACCGCATCAGAAAGAGCTGACCTGCTCTCAATTTTCCAAGCTTATTAAAGGCACATGACTGCCATCAAGGCACAGCTTACAATGAAACAGGGGTGTCTAGTACCCAGCCTACTGGGCCTTAATAGAAAAATAACAGGTTAACTTAAATGGCCCTAAACGCAAAAAGAATGGGGGCGTGTATCAGCACTCCCAAATACACATTTTAAAACCTAAGAGGCACTAGGCCGACGACACAGGGGCTATTCCCAAACTAGGGAGGTGACTCGTATAATAAAAATGTTAACACATTAAGGAAGAGTAGAAAATCGGTTTCGAAAACGTAGTCACCTCCAATTAAATGAAGGGTGCTCGAGAGGGTAATGCACTCTCTATCCCCGAATTGCAGTTAAAGATAAATGAAGTTTTACAAAGACTGAAAAAGGTTTACATGTTTCAAGAGATAGGTTACAGATTAAAGTTTCGGACCTGCCCCGCGGGTTAAACTGCTGAGCTAGCAAGAAATAAAGATGATAAACGGCCATTATTTTGTTGAAGAGCTGCTGCCCGAAGAAAGAGGCGCTACCCGCCCCCTGCTACACTTCCATACACTAAGCTAGATTGTCGTTGAAGTGGCGACGAGCCGTGAAAATCAGCAGTTTTTAAACCCTCGGGGAAAGTTCGAGACCTTTCATGAATAATTAACACACACCCACTCAAATTTATTGGGTAGCTTAGAGTTACACACATTACCGAGCTCGATAGCTGCAGTCGCTTAAGTGCGGCCAGTATCCAGTATTCGGGAGATAGTAGGTTCGAACCCCACTGTCGGCAGCCCTGAAAATGGTTTTCCGTGGTTTCCCATTTTCACACCAGGCAAATGCTGGGGCTGTACCTTAATTAAGGCCACGGCCGCTTCCTTCCCACTCCTAGCCCTTTCCTGTCCCATCGTCGCCGTAAGACCTATCTGTGTCGGTGCGACGTAAAACAACTAGCAAAAAAAAGAGTTACACATCAACATCGAAGAAGAAAGACATGATTGGTCAAAAAATAATTAAAGAAATTCGGGATTGGCTAAGTTCAAAACTGGCGGAAAGAAAGATTAATATTGCCAACCCATAAATGAAAGAACAAAATTTAGTAAAGACAAAAACTTCTGAATACAAAATTTCTTCAAGAAAGTTCATTCACTTCGCACCAGGGTGCATGATCCCAGTTTTACTGTAGAGACATCTATGAGAGAATGTCCACACTTCTTGATCAATAGAAAACAAAATACATTGAAATCCACACAGTAATGGCAAATTTGTAATTACAAATTTTACTGTAGTGACATCTTCTGAGAAACTTATGAGTTAATCCAGTTTGTAAAGTTCAGAGTTTCTCCTGTAGAGGATTACTTAAGGCGGAAAATTCAAAAGTGCGGCGTAGGGGTGTACCAACCGGTACAGTAATAATAATACTAATACTAATACTAATTCTAATAATAATAATTATTATTATTATATTAATAATAATAGCACATTCAGTGGTAAATAACAATAATCATAAAATAGTCCAGGGTCAGGATAACCATAAAGTCATGCACGACATGGCAGCTCACGAGATAGTGAAACAGGATGAGCACAGGGCAGTCACACCCTTTATCATTTTAGTGTCAGTTAGTGCCCTTTAATGGCTTTTAATCCTTTAGTGCCCTTTAGCCATTTAGTGCCCTTTAGCCCTTTACGCATTAGCCCTTACGCCACCTCCCTATTTCCATTTAAATGTTGTGAGGCCCTGAGTATAGTGCCCTGCCTATAGTGCTAACAGGTCCTGGATTACAAGTTATGAGCTCCTGAGGGAGCTCTACAGAATCAGTTCCATACGAATAGCGTCGAGCGGCCATCTTGCCTAATACCCGTTGCGTCAGTTCTCATACGTTAGGCCGATAAATCTAATAGGTCCTAAGTTACAAGTTGTGATCCTTAGAGGGTGCTCTCTATACTTAGGTCCATAAGAATAGTATATAGTAGCCATCTTGCCTAATAGCCCTTGTGTCAGTTCCCAAAAATTAGGCCTATAAAACTAATAGGTCCTAAGTTAGAAGTTGTGAGCCCCTGAGGGAGATCTCTAAAGTAAGGCCCATAAAAATAGTGTATAACAACAATTATACCTAATAACTCATGCGTCAGTTTACAAACATTTGGCCAATAAAGCTAAGAGGTCCTGAGTTACAAGTTGTGAGCCCCTAAGATAGATATCTAGAGTTAGGACCATAAGATTAGAGTATAGCAGCCATCGTGCCTAATAGCTCTTGCGTCAGTTCCCAAACATTTGGCCGATAAAGGTAATAAGTACTAAGTTATATGTTGTGGGCTCCCGAGGGAGTTCTCTAGACTTCGGTCCATCAGAATAGTGTATAGCAATCATCTTGCATAATAGCCTTTGCGACAATACCCAAACGTAAGGCCGATAATGCTAATAGGTCCTAAGTTACAAGTAGTAAAGTACCCTAAGGTAGCTCTCTAGAGTTAGGTACATCTTGCCTAACAGTCTTTGCGTCAGTTCCCTAAAAGGTAGGCTGATAAAACTAATAAGCCCTAAGTTACAAGTGTGAGCCCGTGAGGTTGCTCTCTATGGTTAAGCGAATAAGAATAGTGTATAGTCACCATCTTGCCTAATGACGCTTGCGTCAGTTGCCCAAAAGTTAGGCTGATAAAACTTATTGGTCCTAAGTTACAAGTTGTGAGCCCCTGAGGTAGCTCTCTAAAGTTAGGCCCATAAGAATATACCCGTAATATTGAAAGAAGCATTTTGACAGGAATGGAGGGAGGAGCGTTGCACGTGCCTTTACGCGGTGTCGCTATATTTCTACATTCCTTTCTCTTCCCTTCGCTTCGGCTCACTTGTTTCTTCGTTCAGACAGCCCAGAAGTGAGAGGTTTGGCAACTCCGAGTAACTCAAGCCAGTCCGAAGGCTTATCTCCATGGCAACCGCAGTGGGCACACCTACGTTTCCATGGCAACCATATTCCCTCCTCCCCACCCAGGCGGGCAGTAAACGGACCTCCCTCTAAGAAATGTCGGAATGCTTCTTTCAGTATTACGACCATAATGTATAGCCGTCATCTTACCAAGTTAGGCTAAGTTTGCACTCTTATTCGATTAGCCCGGGCGTTGAACTTTGAGTTCACATGTGTATCAAACTCGGGTCTGTTAGGTTGGAACCCTCTGTGTCAGATAGGAAAGCCTGCACATATAGCCAGTCACGGACTTGTTTTCAAATCGCCCGCCAGGTAGCAGCACCTGGCTCCCATGCGCGTGCCACACTCTCCAAGGTGTAAGGGTCCTACTGTAGGGACTCATTCAACTTATACAGTTATGAAAAAATAGCCTTCAGTGTTGGTTGTTGTTAAAATTGCTAGGTCATCACCTTTCTAAATGAAAGTAGGCTACGTAGTATCCGGTTATCCGAAAAAAGTAAGCTACTCATCTACAACACTGTCATCTACTCAAAAATATTACCCTACATACTTTTGGGTCCTCAAATAAGGCAACGGAAGCGGGTGACGTCATCCTATTGCCTCAGGGTATCAGGGGTAGTTGAGCGAACCCGCCACCTTGCACATTAGGTAACGTGCCAGCTCTGCCTGTTTTACTCTATACACATTGTCCTCTTTCTAGGTTTTTTGGTAGATAAATTGCAGTGTTTAATAAAATTATCTCGCAAGATAGTTCGTGTCATATATCACTAATGATGAAGAAATTAACACTGAAGCACAAAGAGAGCTTTAAGGGAACTGAATCATACATTAACTTCTTTCAAAATAACCCTCTCCAGGCTTAATCGCTCTTCTGATAATTATGGGCATTGTTTTAAACAACCATAATAAATAATTCTTCTTCTTATTATTAATATGTTTACCCTCAAGGGTTGGTTTTTCCCTCGGACTCAGCGAGGGATCCCACCTCCACCGCCTCAAGGGCAGTGTCCTGGAGCGTCAGACATTGGGACGGGGATATAACTGGGAAGGAGGGCCAGTACCTCGCCCAGGGGGGCCTCACCTGCAATGCTCGCTGTGTAGGTTTTTATGTCTTTATGAGACAGATAATTCGCCTGTAATATATTCCACGTCTAAAATGGTCATACAGTAATTTAATTTTTTCTTTTCAAGAATTTCCCGTTGTCATTATTGTTTATCTCGTCACATCAAATATGTGTATTGTTGTGTTGCATAGCAATCACTGTACCGTGCCAATAACGTACCAAGCACACAGCTGGTCGCGCTTCCGCTGCAATTGTTCGTTAAACTCTAATCCGAGCTGAAGCATTAAACAGCTGCTATTTAAAGGCGAGAACCGTCTGCCGCACAGTTTCTGACTCGTGCTTCTACAATTAAACACTGTTTACGATCTTCAATGTACCTGTCTCAAGAAGACAGTTTGAATCAATTACACCAATGGTTCATTCCAAAGTCTACGGGGTTTACCCGTTTAGAAAATGAAGCTACACTTATTTCAACAGAAATCCATTATAACAGCATTAAACAATATTTAAAACAGTACAGGGGCGATTACTTTTCATTATTACTGGGCGAGTTGGTCGTGCGGTTAGGGGAGCGCAGCTATGAGTTTGCATCCAGGAGATAGTAGGTTCAAGCCCTACTGTCGGCAGCCCTAAAGATGGTTTTCCGTGGTTTCCCATTTTCACAGCAGGCAAATGCTGCGGCTGTAGCTTAATTAAGGCCACAGCCGTTTGCTTCCCATTCCTAGGCCTTTTCTATCCCATCGTCGCCATAAGACCTATCTGTGTCGGTACGACCTTAATCCAATTCATTAAAAAATCATTATTATCTAAGTGAGCTGAAGAACGTGCATCTTAGATCAAAATTCGACCTGAATAGATTTATATTCATTTGATTTACCATGGTGATGACACTTAGAAGATCTACTTTGGAGTATTTCATATTGCACCCTTTACCTGTCAATTCGATGGGTGCAATATACCTTAAAGATTTAACATTTCTTTTTGGAAGATAGATTGCAGTTATCTATATTTATCGTGCAAAATATATTGAGAATTTCTAATTTTTAAGAAATTGTGGTTGATGAGGAAGCGTGGGAAGGGGGTGTTAAGAAAACGATTAATTTATTATTACAATTTGTTTAACGTTGCACCGACGCAGATGGGTCTCACGGCGACGATGGGTTACGAAATGCCTGGGAGGGGGAAGCAAGAGGCCTTGGCCTTAATTAAGGTACAGTCCCAGGCATTTTCCTGGTTGAAAATGTGAAAACCGCGGAAAACCATCTTTAGGGCTGCCTACAGTGGGATTCGAAACCACTATCTCCCGGATGCAAGCTCAGATCCGCGCGCCCCTAACCGTATGGCCAGTTCGCACAGTTTTAAGAAAACTAAATCTTATATTAACTTCTCAAAAAGTAACCTCCTGTTGGTCTTTTGGTTTAATCACTTGTTTGCACGTTATAGGCACAGTGTTATCAGGGTTGTTGCGTCTCTTCGAGTTCCTTCCATTATCCATCTTGGAAAATGTTCAACAAAATATATATTCAATGTGGTCTACGTCGCACCGACACACATAGGTGTTATGGTGACGATGGGATACGAAAGGGTTAGGCGTGGGAATGAAGCGGCCGTGGTCTTCATTAAGGCACAGCCCCAGCATTTGGTTGCGTGAAAATGGAAAACCATCTTCAGAGCTGCCGCAAGTGGGGTTCGAACCAACTATCTCCCGAATACAAGCTCACAGTTGCTCGGCGAACTCGCTCGATGACAGAATATATATCACATTGTTGTGACAGTTCTGGCTAAGTGAGCCGGAGAAAGTTGCGCGTTGTTGCAGAGGGTTGGGGTGGGGACTCTTTCAGGAGGCCATTCCATTTTCTTCATTTCCCTCTTCTTCTGTATTCTGCGTGGCTAAAACGAATGTTTCATTCACTACCTTCTTATTCTTCTTCTACTTCTTAATCTGCTTACAATCCGGGGTTGGTTTTTCCCTCGGACTCAGCGGGGGATCCCACCTCTACCGCCTCAAGAGCAGTGTCCTGGATCCTCAGACTCTGGGTCGGGGGATACAACTGGGGAGGATGACCAGTACCTCGCCCAGGCGGCCTCACCTGCTATGCTGAACAGGGGCCTTGGCGGGGAATGGGAAGTTTGGAAGGGGTAGACAAGGAAGAGGGAAGGAAGCATCCGAGGCCTTACGTTAGGTACCATCCTGGCATTTGCTTGGAGGAGAAGTGGCTAACCACGAAAAATCACTTCCAGGATAGCTGTGGGAATCGAACCCACCCTACTCAGTTGACTTCCCGAGGCTCAGTGGACCCCGTTCCAGCCCTCGTACCACGTAAAATCACTTCCAGGATAGCTGTGGGAATCGAACCCACCCTACTCAGTTGACTTCCCGAGGCTCGGTGGACCCCGTTCCAGCCCTCGTACCACTTTTCAAATTTCGTGGCAGAGCCGGGAATCGAACCCGCGCCTCCGGGGATGGCAGCTAATCACACTAACCACTGCACCACAGAGGCAGACTCATTCACTATTTACTTATAGAAATAAAATATTGCCAATTAAGTGTAATTAATTAATTGTCATCAAATAGGTTTGCGTGGTATTTCTCTTACTCCGTGGTCCTGTCTGATCTTCAATATCACCGGTCCTACTTCCTTCATAACAATCCGGCCATAACTGCGACCACTCTATGATTCACCATAGAGGATGTGCACCGGCATATCATGTTTTATCTTGATATACGGTGAGCGCACTAATGGTGAGATTTCAGATAGCTCTAACATGGCCTTTCCGTTAAATAAATAAATAATTATCTTACTGACAACCCTCGTTAGATATTTTGGTGTAACACATAATTTATGAATCAGGAAGTATCTCTACAGTACTGACGTAAGTATTACCGGGTGAGTTGGCCGCGCCGGTAGAGGCGTGCATCTGTGAGCTTCCAACCGCGAGGTATTGGGTTCGAACCCCACTGTCGGCAGACCAGAAAATGGTTTGCCGTGGATTCCCATTTTCACCCCAGGCAAATGCAGGGGCTGTATCTTTTTTTTGCTACTTGCTTTACGTCGCACCGACACAGATAGATAGGTCTTATGGCGACGATGGGACAGGAATGGTCTAGGAGTGGTAAGGAAGCGGCCGTGGCCTTAATTAAGGTACAGCCCCAGCATTTGCCTGGTTTGAAAATGAGAAACGACAGAAAACCATTTTCAGGGCTGCCGACAGTGGGGTTCGAACCTACTATCTCCCGATACTGGATAATGGCCGCACTTAAGCGACTGCAGCTATCGAGCTCGGTGTATCTTAATTAAGGTTATGGCCGCTTCTTTACCACTCATAGGTCTTTCGTATCCCATCGTCGCCATAAGACCTATCTGTGTCGGTGCGAGGTAAAGCCATTTGTTAAATACTTGACATACTCTATGTATCTCTAGTCTAGACTAGATAACTCCTGCTTCCAACGTTCCTGGGTTGAAATAATCACTTTTCTCCCATTTCTAAATGAGGTACCGGTAACTGAGGAGTGTTCAAAAGATGCTATTTCCACTTCTCTTTTTACATGTGCATTGCAGTATTTGAATACTCTAGAATGACACGAGCAAGATGAAAAAGCTCTCATTCCTTAAATATTGTACCACATCCGATCACCGATGACCTAGATGTTAGGCCCCTTTAAACAACAATCATCATCAATCATCATACCCGATCATGGGTACATTCCATGTGCCTTTTATTATACAGTTCCTTGCGTTTTAGCACGAATTTCTTAGGGTAGAAATTGCGCCTTTTGAATAGACACTCCGAAATTCTCTTCTGTGAAGGTCATACTGAAAGACTCGAGTTATTGAAGAAAAAAATCAGATTCCATTAATCTACAATAACGGAGTACATCATTGCTTTCAACATCATCATCATCATCATCATCTGTTTACCCTCCAGGTTCGCTTTTTCCCTCGGACTTAGCGAGGGATCCCACCTCTACCGCCTCAAGGGCAGTGTCCTGGAGCTTCAGACTCTTGGTCGGGGGATACAACTGGGGAGTATGACTAGTACCTCGCCCAGGCGGCCTCACCTGCTATGCTGAACAGGGGCCTTGTGGAGGGATGGGAAGATTGGAAGGGACAGGCAAGGAAGAGGGAAGGAAGCGGCCGTGGCCTGAAGTTAGGTACCATCCCGGCATTCGCCTGGAGGAGAAGTGGGAAACCACGGAAAACCACTTCCAGGATGGCTGAGATGGGAATCGAACCCACCTCTACTCAGTTGACCTCCCGAGGCTGAGTGGACCCCGTTCCAGCCCTCGTACCACTTTTCAAATTTCGTGGCAGAGCCGGGAATCGAACCCGGGCCTCCGGGGGTGGCAGCTAATCACGCTAACCACTACACCACAGAGGCGGACTGCTTTCAACATACTTTGCGCAAAATGTCGAGGTTTTTTTACGTTATTTATTTTCGATCGCGTATACTCTTTCTTAATCTTTCTTAATCTGTTTATTGTCCAGGGTTGGCTTTTCCCTCGGACGTATCGAGGGATCCCACCTCTACCGCCTCAAGGGCAGTGTCCTGGAGCTTCAGACATCGGATCGGGGGATACAACTGGGGAGAATGATCAGAACCTCGCCCAGGCGGCCTCACCTGCTATACTGAACAGGGGCCTTGGTGGGGGATGGGAAGATTGGAAGGGATAGACAAGGAAGAGGGAAGGAAGCGGCCGTGGCCTTAAGTTAGGTACCATCCCGGCATTTGCCTGGAGGAGAAGTGGGAAACCACGGAAAACCACTTCCAGGATGGCTGAGGTGCGAATCGAACCCACCTCTACTCAGTTGACCTCCCGATGCTGAGTGGACCCCGTTCCAGCCCTCGTACCACTTTTAAAAATTTCGTGGCAGAGCCGGGAATCGCACCCGGGCCTCCGGGGGTGGCAGCTAATTACACTAACCACTACACCACAGAGGCGGCTTCGATCGCGTATACACAGGTTGTTATTGTAAAACAGCTGACAGTCTTGTTCCGTTTTGGCAACGTGCCGGTATTGAGTTTCTAGTTAAAGAGGGAATTCTTGCTGTTGAAATTCACCACAGACTTCAGCTTGCATATGGAAATGATAGGATGTGTGCCAGTCAAAGTTGTACAAATTCTACTTACGGCTGCTTGTTTGTTTGCTTCCTTACTCGCTTGCCCCAAGCAACTTTGCAACAAGCGGAGCACCTTGGCTTGTGCGTCTCTACAGCAGGAGTGCACGCGTTCTGAACTTGCAAGCCGTAGCGACCAAATCCGTTTCGACTGCCGGACTTAGCAATAGCAAATACAGTACAGACAATACGCGACATTCAGCGAGATATCGAGGAACAGCTATTAGAGCTCTCTCTAGCGGATTGACCTGAGAACTGCTGATTCTGTCATAAGAGCACGTGTATTTGAGTGTGAAGTTTTTGGTGTTATTTATGCGTTTTCAGTGAGTTGACATAATTAAACAGTAACATTTGCCATTCCTTGATATCTCCTCTCAACATGAGGGGAAAGGTATGTGCTGTATTTAGCTGTAGTAACTATGAAGTAGAAAAGAATGCGCGATCTTTCTTCTGTTTCCCTCGTGACAAGAAGATGTAAGTAATATTGTGTTTGCATATATATTCCTCAGGTGACAAAGATATTTTTATAGTACTTCATAATCTTCTGACCTGCTGGACCCATATTTCAACTGGCTTAAAATATAATACGCATATTTTATTGTATAGTGCAGCAGTTAACCTTCAATACCGATGTGTTGTAGGTGTGATCTGTGGGTTTGATTTAATTCAGGAAAATACATATGCATATGAGTGTGGCTGGTTGTGTTCCAAGTTACTCCATTTGGAATGCCGTAATGCGTTGTCAAGCACTGAAGAAAACATGGGTGATTCAAGAAATGTACATATTTTGTTGGCCGGCTCCGTGGTGTAGGGGTAACCTGCCTACCTCTTACGCGGAGGCCCCGGGTTCGATTCCCGGCCAGGTCAGGGATTTTTACCTGGACCTGAGGGCTGGTTCGAGGTCCACTCAGCCTACGTGATTAGAATTAGGGAGCTATCTGACGGTGAGATAGCGGCCCCGGTCTAGAAAGCCAAGAATAACGGCCGTGCTGACCACACGACACCTCGTAATCTGCAGGCCTTCGGGCTGAGCAGCGGTCGCTTGGTAGGCCAAGGCCCTTCAAGGGCTGTAGTGCCATGGGGTTTGGTTTGGTTTGTTTTTTTTTACATATTTTGTTGAAACAATATGATGATGCAAATTTGCTTTACCCTAATGTAATGGCATTATGGCAAGTATTGCTTGTAGGGAAAGTTTGAATGGTTTTGAGGCTAAATTTATATATTTTCTTTCTGTTAGTAGGGGCTACCTGACCGAGGCGGTAAAGGCGTGCTCGGTTCGCCCGGAAGGACGTGGTTTCGAATCCCCGTCAGGAAGTCGTAAAATTTAAGAAACGAGATTTCCACTTTCGGAGGTGCATACGGCCCTGAGATTCACTCAGCCTACACAAAAAATGAGTACCAGGTTAATTCCTGGGGGCAAAGGTGGCCGGGCGTACAGCTAATCACTCTACCCCATCACGTGCCGCGGTTAACAATGGTGGAAGCCTTTACCTTCCACTCCTCCAAGTTCCTTCATGGCCTGTACGGTGGTGACTTTGCTTTGCTTTCTGTTAGAAGGCTTCAAGTTAAAAGGAAAATTGTCCAGCTCTTAAATGTAAATTCATTGAATCATGTGTGTAAGGAATGTGTCGATTTTTTGTTGACAAGTGTTTTAACATGATGACAAAATGTTTTTTTTTAATGAGAAAAAAGACAAATCTAACCGTAAATGTTCAGGCAGGAATGCTAAAGCAGAAAAGTAATGCATAAATGAAGGTGAAGCCATTTCACAGCAGTCCATTTCACATCTTGTTTATATGTCTAATTTCAGTCTTTGAATAATAACCTTTTAAATAATTCTTCTTTCATCTATCCAGAATTGCTTTAGCAACTTCGAAGTTAATATCTCAATAACACTTTCTTTCTAGACGTAATTTATTTATCCAATTTCGTATATGCATTTCCATTGATATTTGAATTAAGCGCTACTTTTCAGGTCAAGTCACAAGGAGCACCACCGTCGAATTGTCTCCCATTTTAACAAGGCTAAATCCGCAAGTGTCGCGCATTGTCTCTGTTACCGTGGTTGGGGGATCAGCAGAGGTGAAAGAAGGTGCCGGGGTGAATGGGTCTAACTACCAAATCAAAGTTAATTTAAAACTTTAACAAGGTTATATTTTCTGAGTTTTAGCAATCAATAACAACAAAATTTAACAGGATCCAAGAATTTTAACTGTCTTGGGCTACAAGCCCGTAGTTTTACAATTTCGAGCTCCTAGCTCCACGCCCAAATTTGTTCAAGGGCAGAAATCCCCTAATGACATGGAGCACTTGTTCCCAATTTTTTCAACATAAAGCCTCCCAGAGGCACTTTTACAAAACTTGAAAAGAGCTGACACGCTCTCAGTTTTTCCAAGTCTATTGAAGGCAACGCCAAAAATATCTTACACTTCTCGGCCTTCCATGGTCCAGCTTACAAAATTGAAACAAGGGTGTCTTGTACCCAACCTATAGGGCCTTCGTGTAAAAGAAATAACAGTTAAATAACTGGCCCGAATACAAAATGAAAGGAGGCGAATACCTGCACTCCTTGATGTGACTTCTTAAAACCTAAGGGGTGCTAGGCCGATGAAACAGGGGCTATTCCCAAACTATGGAGGTGACCCGTATAAGAAAGAAATTTAAAAGATTAGGGAAGGGAAGAAAACCAGTTACAAAACGTAGTCACCTCAAACCAATATGAAGGGGAGCTCGAGAGGGTAAATCACTCTCCATCCCCGAATTACAGTTACCAATTTAATTTAGTTTTCACATAAGCCGGCAGAAAATTACATGTTTAGAAAGATATCTTACATGGTAAAGGTTTCGGACCTTTCCTGCGGGTTAAACTGCTGAGCTAGCAAGAAATAAAGTTGTTAAATGGCCATTACCTTGCTGAAGACCTGCTGCCTGAAGAAAGAGGCACCTCCCGCCTCCTGCTTATACACACACTTAGATAGATGTTGATCAAATGGCCAAGAGCCGTGAAAATCCGCAGTTTATAAACCCTCGGGAAAAGTTCGAGACCTTTCATGAATAATCAAGACAAACCCACAGAATATTATTGGTGGATACAAAGTTTACTCTCAAAATCGAAGAAGAAAGACGTGATAGGCTGAAAATTAATTACAGAAATTAGGGATTGGCTGAACTCAAAACTGGCGGAAAGAAAAGGTCAATATTGCCAACCCAAAAATGAATGAACGTAATTTAGTAAAGAACAAACTTATGAATAAAAAATTTCTTCAAAAAAGTCCTTCACTTAGCACCAGGTGCATGATCATAGTTTTTTGTAGTGACCTCAATGAGAGAATGTCCAAATTTCTTGATGAACGGAAAACAAAAACAAGTTGAAATATACACAGTACTGGAAACTTTACCATCACAAAATTAAGGTAGTGTTATCTTCAGAGGAAACGTTTAAATAGGTCTAGTTTCAAGTTCAGTGTTTCTCCTGTAGAGGAGTTTTAATTGGCGCAAGATTTAAATGTGCGGCGTAGAGGTGTACCGCCCGGTACAGTCTCTACTGTATTTGGCAAATAGTGTACAGTGTGCTGTTACGGGTTAGTGTACCCACGTATTTCGTTCAGCGCATCGCAGTTGTTAGCGGAGCAGCCTGCTGGGAAGTGAACAAACCACTTGTAACGCAAATCTAGGAGTGATTAAGAAGTGGTAGTAATGAAAGAGGACTCATGTCCGACATAGGAAAAATTATCTTGCGTTTATGAGCAGATCTTAAATACCGGAGAAGCAATAGGTTTCTCGCAATGCAATTTTATATAAAAAGCTACTTAGCACACTTTCAGGAATCTCAAGTATGTAACGGCACGTTTCCAAATTTGAACAAAACTTACCACAGTCTATAAATATTAAAAAAGAGAGAAAAATCTTTATGGGTATGAAAGACGTGGAAATGTGTCCGTACCACTAATTGGGAGCGAAGGTTCCTTTCTTCATGATTTGGGAAAAGCGTTGGTTGAAAAGTCTAAAACGTATTGCTTTCTGAATATTTTATATGGTATACCCTCTCATGTAATAGTAGCTAGGAAAGTACAGACATTCTCAAACAAAGTGCACAGCCGGGTTGATTGGCTCAGTCGGTTGGGGCGCTGGACTTCTGACTCCAACTTGGTAGGTTCGATACTGGTTCAGTCCGGTGGTAATTGAAGGTGATCAAATACGTCATCCTCGTGTCGGAGGATTCACTGGCACGTAAAAGAACTCTTGCAAGACAACATTCCGGCATCTCGGCGTCTTCGAAAACCGTAAAAGAGTAGTTACTGGGACGTAAAGCCAACAACAATATTATTACAAAGTGCACAGTGAAATGCTTTCCCATATTGTGTTATTCAGTCTGGTATCTGTGCAAGTATCCCTAATCTTCTTCTACCTCTTCCGCTTTTCCCATACCCTCGTGGGGTCACAGGTGCGTACGGTGGCACACAGATGTACCTGGCCCTGTATTTACGACCGGATGACCTTCCTGACGTCAACCCTATATGGAAAGATATATTTACTTTTGCGCGTTTCTATGGTGGTAGGTAATGCAATGTGTTGTGTGTATAAGAAGAGGAGAGTACTGGAACATACTCAACTACCCAGTCTCCGAGACAAAAGAATAAACCATACGCGGTTAAAATCACCGAATCATCTACAAATCGAACCCAGGATCCTCTGGATGGAAGGCCTTGTCTCCAACTATTCGATCAAGGAGTCGAACGCAGGTTTCACCAATCTGTGGACAAGCAATTTCAAGGGAATGCACTATACAAATGCAGAGTAGTACCTGTACTAATGTGTTCGCCGTTCCAAGACAGTCCAGTGCAAATATTCGCAGTGAGCTGGAAGATCATTCGAATAGTCTAGGAGTTTCTCTTGAACATGAAAATTATGACATTTATTAGAGACCAAGAAAGCAATATTGTTAATGCCCTCATCATATACAAACATCTCCATCCCTGGATCATATTATTAATTTGGTCGTGAAGCATGTTCAAGGCAAACCCTTTCCTAATGTATTAGGAGTTACAAATTCAGTAAAATCTGTAGTTGCGCCCGTTAAGAGTAGAGGTCTATGAATGAGATTTATTTAGTGGTAGACCTTTCTTATTTTTTATTTTTATTTTTTACAGAGGACGAGGAGGTGATCAGGACATTACTGGCCAGCTTATAGTGTCTCGTAAAGTATTTAAAGCAGCCTTAATGTATTAATCTTGAAGGTGAAGAGAAGCCGGCCTTAGTGCTACGTTTTGAAGTGCAGTAGGAAGAAAGAAAGAAAGCCAAGTTGCCTGTAGCCTGCCCAAGTTGGACTGAGCTTGACTTGGACAGGAGTGCAGCAGCTTGCCTGTACTGTTTGTTGTTTACGTGTAACCAACTTCCGTGCCTGTTATCCAGGCAAGCACGGGCGAGCTGAAAGCTGAATCTATGTACCTCTGGTGCCAGTAGTGTTTTGGGATGGATTAATCATTTCAAAGATAGAACCATGAGTATCCTAATAGGAGTCACCCTCGAACTGCCCCCACTGTACGCAACATGGAATGTGTTGACAACGTCATTGAAGAAGGTGAGTGTGTCACTGTAGATATAATTGCAGCAAACTTTGTTATAGGACACAGTACAGTGCAGGAAATGTTTGCAAACTTAGGCTATCGAATATTTGTAATCGCTGGGTCTCACGTTTACTCACTGAAAACAGCGACGTTCAGACGAATGTCATCGCTCAAAACTTCCTCATATCGTAATAAATGGGGTGATTTCTTATTAAATGTTGTGATAGGTGGTAAACTCTGATTCCATCAACATGAATCAGAAACAAACCGACAGAGGATGGAAAAGCACCCCTGGAATTCGCCGACATAAAAGAAGGTAAAGACAGCGAAAATTAAGGGCACCGTAGTTTGGGTTAACGAGGTACATTCTGGTGAATTTCTTGAAACAGGGAAAATCAGAAGTGCTTACTGCTATGTCCAAACACGTCACAAGCTCCGTCGTCCATTGCACGAGTTGGTCTTGCGACGAGGGTCGCGCTGCTGTGAGCTTGCATTCGGGGGATAGTTGGTGCGAACCCCGCTGTCAGCGGGTTTACCATTTTCACACAAGGCAAATAATGGGTGTACATTCAGAAGGCAGTGCGTCATTATCTATGGGCTGTTCGAACGGTGTTCTGCCGTAAGGATATTTTCAGGCTTGCTGAAAAGCAGGAAATGTGTGTACAAAGAATTGAGAATTATGGTAAAAAGTGAAGAAGAGTGTATACATGTGTACGTGGTTTTTTAATAATAACGATATTAATTCAGGAAAAATCGTTGCTCATTAGCTTCAGTATAACACTCACATATTTGATGTCACCCTGTTTCTCAATGTTAGGCCACTATTCTTCTTATTGCTAGTAAATGTATCCTAGTACGCACAGTAGTTATTGAAACAACCTTTGGGGCACGAACAGCAAATAAATAACTTGTAAAATAGCCGATCAAATGAAAGCGTCATTTATAGAAGTATTTTCTTACATCGAATGTACGTATAGATATATCCATCAGAACCGTGGTTCTAAAAGTGCGCCCCGAGGAGCCACGGTTTCCTTACAGGGGAACCTCGGAATGTTACAAGATTCTCATATAATAGAAAATCTCGAATTAAATCGGAACCATGGACAGTGAAGTCATGGACAATGTTCGCAACTGGTTCCAATCTCAGCCCAAGGAGGTCTAGGAGCAGGATATTCACCGTTAGGCTAAACCAGGGCCTCTCAGGGTGCATGCGCGTGGTGCATGCACTGTGCACGGTGCAAGAGACGACTTCGCTTGGTTGACCAGAGTGCAGACCCCCCACTCCTCGTTTTGGAGCAATAGCGCTTACTCTCTCTTTCCTCACGCCTGTCTCGCTCGCTCCGCCTGTCTCCCTCTGCCCCACTTGCGCCGTAGCGCTCCAAATCCAAGCTGACTTGAGCCGAGCATAGGCGAGTTGAGCCGAGCTTAGCCGAGTAGCCCAGAGACGAAGCGTTGATCCGAGCCATGCCGAGCGGCAGCGATGCACAGTGCACGGAGCTCTTGCGCCTCTATCTGCACGCGTGAGATTTTGGGCGTTTGAGAGGCCCTGGGCTAAACAATGAGACAAAGCTTGTGTAAATTTGGAGATTAATTTTGAAATTAACCTCGTTGATTTGATTGTATGTTGTATATTCGATATTTGAATGTTCTGTATTCATTTGATCCGTCCTCATAATTTTATTTCCTTTTCACAGGAATATGATTCCTTGTGGACTTGATGTAAATCAATAACTGAATTAATAGACACTAACTGTTTGCTAAGCCACTACAGACCATTACTAGAAGGCATTCTACAAATTTTATGTATATTTCTGGTGTATTTTCGTAGTTTTCCGAAAATTCTAGGAACGTCGTGTGCGTATTTAAATAGTCTTCGGTTTCACGCTAGATGGAGTTATTGTTAGGACATTATGTCAGCTGAATGATGCTGTGGTTAAGCATGCTGCTAAATCAGGTGACGTTCTTAACGTATTTATTCTGGTATATTTAAAATGGATCCGTGGTTATTTAACAATTATAAACATTGTGAAAGTTGAAAATAACGATGTTCCGTCATGAACCAATAGCAACAATGCAAGGAAGCATAAATCTATATAAATAAAATTGTAGGGGCTCCGCTGTCTGTAATTTCTTTTGTTTTGCCAATTTTTCAGATATTTATCCGTTTTAGGTCAACTCAAGACCGAATCGGTGGTTTTTACGTTTCGTGTCTGTTTGTTTGTCTGTTTGTCTGTTTGTCTGTTTGTCTGTCTGTTTGTCTGTTTGTCTGTTCCACCATCACGTCGAAACGGCTGGATAGATCTCAACCAAACTTCATATTTAGAGTAAAATCATCCCGGGGATGGTTTCGATATGCATATCATTTTAAAATCTTTCAATACTCGGGGGGTTTATAGGAAAACCAGAATGGTTTTTCCACCATCACGTATAAACGGCTGGATAGATCTCAACTAAACTTCATATCTAGAGTATACTCATCTCGGGGAAGGTTTCCATATGCATATCACTTTAAAATCTTTGAATAGACGGGGGGTTTATAGGAAAACCTGAATGGTTTTTCCACCGTCACTTCGAAACGGCTAGATAGATCTCAACCAAACTTCATATTTAGAGTATACTCATCTCGGGGAAGGTTTCTACATGCATATCATTTTAAAATCTTTGAATAGACGGGGGGTTTCTAGGAAAACCACAATGGTTTTCCTCCATTTTCTCTTATACTATTGATTTTCTGTAAACTTCGTCTACCGTACGTGAAACGTCTATTCATTATAAACAACTTTCGTTATGTTCATAATTTACCTTACTCTTCACATGACGGAGAAATTTACAATTTTCCGCTGGTATCATGCTCTGCATTGAGTGACCGACAGACCGACAACGAACCTACAGGTTACCATGGCAACGTCTCTGACTGCATGCCAGCAGGGAAGTAACGTATTGCCATTTTCCTCATCATGCTTTTAAATTCGTGGTTGTTCCTTGGGTAGAAGGCAAGAGAGGCGTCAATCGGCCTATCTGCGGGATATTGGCGGAATATCGTTGGATATTATAACCGCCCTCGAATAGATTAAGTAATAACACCATTAGTCATCTTCTTATTATTTGTTTACCTAAGAATCACTGACCTAAATTTCTCCTCTGTTACCGCTTTATTATATCCATTACTCACACTAGCATAATTTATTGAGGGGCATTTGATTTTCCAATACATTCACTTGGCATTTACATATTTGTCGTTATCCGGCTGTCCTCAGTTATAATCCATTTTCTATTACTTTCAACTTTCTTAACTGTATTATTTCTTCCTTAATTACGCCGTATGTACGCGAGTGCTACAAACTACTGGATGTATTTTCACCAAGACTCATATTTAGAATACATCAGTCCTTGATAGGTTTTAGGGCAAATATTGTTTCTAAATCCCTGAATTGACTGGGGGTTTATACGAAACCGAAACAGTGATTTTGCACTTTCACAAAATATACACAACCAAATTTAATGGAAATCTACCTACCTTGGTAGATAATAATTTCTAAACCTTTTTTCTCATGTGCATCATTTCGATACGAGGATTAATAAGGGAGATATCATTAACGGACCGTTTTTCTGTACAAGTCCCATCGGACTTAACTCCCGAGCGGGTGCGTGTAAAGCGTACTCCTTACAATTTGAAAATACTGAAGACATTCGAACCAAAATTTATATTTAGCATCCACCTGTCCAAAGGTAGGTTTTAAACGTAAATAACATTTCATGTTCCGGAATGGACTGGCGGTTTATAGGGAACCGAAATGGTGATTTTACTCTTCCACAACATATACAGAACAAGACCAACCTGACTAGAAATCGACCAAACGTGATGGAATTCCACCTCTAAACCTTTTTTTCATGTGCATTCTTTCGTCAGGAGGATTAATATGGGATATATCATGAATGGTCACTTTTGCAGGTTAAGTCCAGCGGACATAGCCCAAAAGGTGTTTTACATGGAGCAGATTCCTTATCTATATAAATGAAATCGTAACGACTGTGTGCCTCTACACTGACTATTTTGGCGAAATTTTCGTACAGCTTTCCGTTTAAGGGGTAATAATGATCATCTCCATAATTTTTGGTTTAGTTTCCTGAAAGTACTAATTTTTACCCGCCTCGCCCAAAATCCAAATTGCGCCATAATCTGCCAGAAGAAAAAGAAGATAATTGAAATTTGACAAAATTATACGTTTTAGCCTGTAACGAACGGAAAACATCCTAGATCATTAAATTTTTCACTTTTTGTCCCCGAAGAATATCGAAATATGCAGGCAATTTTAATGATGGTGCACACCTTCGGAAATTCCTATCACACAACGGATTGCACAATCTCCGTTCAATTTGGAATGATCTACAACCGTGGTCTTATGACTTTTTGCCGTATTTGTATCCCTTTTACGTTTGATTTTTCTCTTTAATCGATGTTAAGTCAATTTGGAATTTTCACATGCATAATTCATACTTTCAATTACTTATATGAAATACAGAATCATTAAACTCTTCACGAAAATTGGCCCACCCAGTAGCCATATGTGAGCCAAATGCTATGTATGTATCCGAAAAGTAATGTAATGTGAGATAATCTTACAAAACATTTACCCTGTTCCACGTTTCTAACTCAATCTGACCCAAGAATAGATGACATATCATAGGACCAGCCATTTAGGCCACTAAATCCGGCGTGTCTTATGGTATAATCCTTTGTCGATATGACGTACGTTTAGTAGCAGTTAATCTGTAAATGAAGGTCTTCAATATTGTAAACACGCATATACTTTCGTATGTCGATCTATATATACTGATGTCGATTTTTAGCGATCGAGAAAGGGTAGGTCTGCTATTGTAATCAGTACTCCTCACACCGACTTTGACTGGCAGTAGGAAAGGGTTCCTTCTCCAACACCTGTGTAACTGTCATTAGTAAGGAAAGCCTACAATTGTAATGAATAGTTCTCTTCTCGATTTGACTTGCAGAAGGCAAGTGAGCATGCAGTTTTGTTTAAAACTCCCCTACCCGATTGTGTTTGGCAGTAGGCAAGGGTGCCTATCATTATAAAGAAATGTCCTCATCTAAAATGTGACTGGCATTAGGCATAGTGGCCTGCTATTTTGATGGAAACTCACCAACTTGGTGTGACTGGCAGTGTGCTGGCTGGCAGTAGGAAAATGGGCCTGGCATTATAATGATAACTGCACAACTCAATTTCGAGTGATAGTAGGGTAATTGCCTGCCATTATAATAGAAACTCCTCAACTGTAATCTGTCTGGAAGTAGGAAAGGGGGCTGCCATATTAACGAAAACTCCCCAAATCGATTCTGTCCGCGTAGTAGGCAATGAGGCCTGCAATTATAACGTAATCATCCCAACTCGATTGTGAATGGCAGTAGGCAAGTGAGCCTGCCGTTATATCACAAATCCGTAACAAACACTTTACATTGGAAACAACGTACGGGGAACTCCCCATGCTCTTTCTCGGATAACGCTAAGAGACATGCAATTTTAAAACAATCTTATTTACTGCATATACACTATTTATTTCGATAACCGAATACAATGTAGAATACCGTAGCGAAGCACGGGTACATTCGCTAGTAACATATATTAAGTATGATGCCAGTTATTTGGACGTTGGCTGCACATGGACAGAAGTCAGTAGTGGAGCGAGACTGTAATGTGTGATTTGTATGAAAGTTTTGACACCATATTGCACGCTGACAAATAAATGGAAACGCCATTTAGGTTAACCGTGATTGGTTTGCCGGTATGTCAAGTAGAGCCAATACCAAAGAAAGTAATGCTTTGCTAGGTGGAAAATTGTTTCAGAAGTACAGTACCCTCCTTACCATGGATCGCTTGAAGTAGGTAATGAGGTATTGAAGTTCCCAGCGCTACTCGTATACTTATCTACTTTCACTTCTCTCAGGGGTGCATCGCCCGCCACATCTTGATGGTTTACACACCTTAGCCCTTGCTCATAAAATTACTCGTTACAATTGGCACAATTATTCATGGAATATCACAAACTCCAAGGCCCTTTGCCTTATTTTGTATCCTTCAATCAAGTTATTCTTACGGTCAACTGAATAGACTTTTGACATCAATATAATTTAGGCCTATTGATTATTTATCGTTACTCAAACATTATTCTTAAACAAAATGTGAAGACCGAAGTCATAAATACCTTGAGTAGGTTAAAATAGAAATATACTATCCGTTCAGTGACGTTATGTTGTAAAAGCATTGCCGATTTGGATGTTACCTACAGTATATTTGAATAAGTGCGCTAGTTGTCATTTTACCCGTTCATTATCATCGCGGGTGGATTATTTACACAAGAACATGAACGTTGGCTCAATACGAACAACAACAACAACACAAAAATAGCTATCGTAAAAACACAAACAAATACAGAAAAATATTAAACAATCAAAATGATACACCCGACAACCCACGCTGACCTAGAAGAAAAATACATATAGATCACCAACTGTACTACAATTTCTGGAATAATTAGTCCTAATTGACAAAAAATTGCTGTGATTAGTACAGTCTGGAATTATATAACTAGTGGATGGCATGAAAGTATAGTTTCAAGTTCTAGTAGTATATTAACACCAAATAAATTCACAGCACGCCGTAGTGACTATGGTGTTTGCCTCACAAGGTGTAACTACTGGCCATGAACCCAGTCAATCCTCTATCGTGGCTTGTCTGTCCAATCCAAAAATCATTAATAAACTCAGCACATTCATTTAACATAGCCGTGGCACATTATCACTCAAAATGCATACATTGACTTTCATTTGAATATAAGGGGATCATCATGCATTAATTATTAACCAGAAAAATATCAAAATGTACCATAAACAATTTAATCGTGCCACCAAAATCGTGGCTTAAAACAATTAAGTGTTCGAAATTTAACCTGGCATTCATTAATGCTTTACACGTCAAACCGTTAACTGAAATTTTGATTTAAATCTTCCCTGTAATTTAAATTCGGCATTTTAAATCACAAATTTGCTCCTACTATCTTAAGTTGTTGTTTGAGTAATCAGTTCATAGACTGGTTTGATGCAGCTCTGCATGTTAACCTGCCCAGTGCTAATCGTTTCATTTCTACGTAACTATTGCATCCTACATCTGCTCTAATCTTCGTGTCATATTTATATCTTGGTCTACCCCTACCGCCCGCCCGCTTCCTTCAAAAACCAACTGAACAAGTCCTGGGTGTCTTAAGATGTGTCCTATGATTCTATTTCTTCTTCTCGTCAAATTTAGCCAAATCGATCCCCTCTCACCAATTCGAATCAGTCTCTCTTCATTCGTGATTCGATCTGTCCATCTTACCTTCAGCATTCTTCTGTAACACCACTCTCAAAAGCTTCTATTCTCTTTCTTTCTGAGCTAGTTATCGTCCATGTTTTACTTCCATATAATGCCACGCTCCAGATGAAAGTCTTCAGAAACATTTTTCTAATTTCTATATCAATGTTTGAAGTGAGGAAATTTCTTCCCTCCTTGCTTGTGCCAGTCTGCGTTTTATATCCTCATTACCTCTGCCATCGTTAGTTATTTTACTACCCAATTAACAATAATCATCTACTTCTTCTAAGACTTAATTTCCTAATCAGTCTTCGTTCGACTTCACTCCATTACTTTTGTTTTGGACTTATTTATTTTCATCTTGCACTCCTTAGCCAAGACTTCGTCCATACCATTCAGCAACTTCTCGAGATATTCTGCAGTCTCAAATAAAATAACAATATCATCGGCAAATCTCAAGGTTTTGATTTCCTCTCCTTGGATTGTGATTCCATTTCCAAATTCCCCTTTAATTTCCTTTACTGCCTGTTCTAGGTGAACATTGAAAATGAGCGGGGACAAACTGCAGCCTTGCCTCACTCCTTTCTGGATTGCTGTTTCTTTTTCAAAGCCCTCAATTCTTATCACTGCAGACTGATTTTATACAGATTGTAGATAAACTTCGCCTAGTTATCTGATCCCAATCACCTTCAGAATCTTAAATAGCTTGGTCCAATCAACGTTATCGAATGCCTTTTCCAGTTCTACGAACGCCATGTACGTGAGCTTGTCCTTCTTAATTCGATCCTCTAAGATTAGGACTGCTTCACGTGTTCCTACATTTCTTCTGAAGCCAAATTGTTCTCCCAACTCAGCTTCAACTTGTCTTTCCATTCTTCTGTAAATAGCACGTGTTAAAATTTTGCAGGCATGAGATACTAAATTAATGGTGTGGTAGTTTTCACACTTGTCAGAACCGGCTTTTTTGGGAATAGGTATAACAACATTCTGCCAAAAATCGGATGGCACTTCTCCTCTGCCATACATCTTACACACCAAATGGAATAACCTTGTAATTCAGAGGGAATGTCATCAATTCCAGGTGCCTTGCTCCTATTTAGGTCTTTCAGACCTCTGTCAAACTCTGACCTCAAAATTGGGTCTCCCATTTCATCAGCATCAACAGCCGCTTCTTGTTGCAGAACCAAATCATGTACATCTTTACCTTGATACAACTGTTGGATGTATACCTGGCATCTTTCTGCTTTGTCTTCTTGCCCTAGTAGTGGCTTTCTACCTGAAATCATAATATTCATACAGCTAGATTTCCTTTCTCCAAAGGTTTCCTTGATTTTCCTGAACGCAGCATCTACCTTTCCTAGGACCGTAAAACTTTTGATATCTTTGCACTTCTCCTTCAGCCATTCTTCCTTAGCTACCTTGCACTTTCTACCCACTTCATTCTTTAATCGCCTGTAGTCTTTTCTGCCCTCTTCATTTCTATCATTCTTGTATTATCGTCATTCATCAATCAGGTCCAGTATCTCCTGAGTTATCCACTGATCCTTACTTGAGTTTTTCTCCCTTCCTAACATTTCTTCAGCACCCCTACTGACTTCATTCTTCATGACTATCCATTCTTACCCTATTGTGTTTTCTTCAAGCCTTTTTATTTAGTCCTTGTGCAACATGTTCCTTGAAGCAATCCCCCACATGCTTTTCTTTCAACTTGTCTAGATCCTATCTCCTTGCATTCCTTCCTTTCTTCAGTCTTTTCAACTTCAGATGACATTTCATTACCAACAAGTTGTGGTCAGAGTCCACGTCTGCTCCTGGGAATGTTTTGCAGTATAACACCTGGTTTCTGAATCTCTGCCTAATCATAATGAAGTTTATTGGATACCTTCCAGTGTCTCCAGATCTCGTCCACGTATACAGCCGTCGTTTGAGGTGTTTGAACCAAATATAGACAAGGACTAAATTATGATCAGCGCAAAATTCAGCCAGTCGACGTCCTCTTTCGTTCCTTTGTCCCAATCCGTATTCTCCTACTGTATTACCTTCTCTGCCTTGCCCTACAACTGCATTCCAGTCTCCCATCACAATTAGTTTCTCATCACCTTTTACATATCGTATTAAATCTTCTATCTCTTCATATATTCTTTCTATTTCCTCATCATCCGCTGAACTAGTAGGCATATACACCTGCACTATTGTGGTGGGCATTGGTTTGGTGTCTCTCTTGACGGCAATAATTCTTTCACTGTGCTGGTCGTAGTAGCTTACCATGTGCCCTATTCTCTTACTCATTACGAAATCAACTCTTGCACTTCCTCTGTTTGATTTTGTGTTGATACTTCAGTAGTCACATGACCAAAAATCCTGCTCTTCCTGCCAACGTACTTCCCTTATACGAACTACAACTAACTTTATCCATCTTCCTTTTCAGAATCTCTAACCTACCACAACGATTTAAACTTCAAACATTCCACGCTCCGACTCGCAGAATGTCTGTATCCATCTTCCTGATGATCACCCTCTCTTGTGTAGCCCCACCCGGAGATCCTAATGGGGGACTAGTTTACCTCCAGATTATTTTACGCGGGAGGAAGCCATCATCAGTACATCATTCATACAGAGAGAGCTGCGTGTCCTCGAGAGTTAGTTACGGCTGTAGTTTCCCGTTTCTTTCAGCCGGGTAGCAGTATCAACACAGCTAAGCCATGTTAAATACTGTATTATTACAATAACTCTTCTTGAAACTTAAAAACTTTTCGAATGATATGATACTAACTTAATAATTTCAAAGTGTTGTCAAAGACTTATTTATTCACTTTACAGACTTAGTACTCGTGTTTTAAACTGCAATTCGAACAAATTTAATTGATTTAAACTTGTATTCATATTCGAATGAAATTGACTTTAAACATTCGTGAGAAATAAGCGTGTGAATATTAAGTGATTTTCAAGTGAAATAATTGAACATATACTCCGTCAAACTAATCTATTTCATAACATTACCTAAAATACGTGTGTAATAACAATTGGTTGAAGTTTTAATAAGGCTAAACCTTCATCACAAGTGAACAGGATTTGACATTGTATGATATTGCCATCATAGGAACGTGTAAATATCCGCGAATTAAGTATTTCGTTATGGCGAATAAGACTTTGATTTTCGTGTGTAAACATGTTATAACTGTGCTTCAACATGAACAGTGAATCCAACCTAATGAGCAATAACAATTTTCTACCAGTGATTAAACATTAGAGGAAATGCACCTAATAAAATACAGTGCCAATTTTACGATTTAAAGCATAGGACCCTCACGACTTAATCTTGTCAGTTGAACTTTCTCGTGTTTATAACGTTCATACGGGACACGTTGAAACCCTGACCGAGTGCCTATTTTGTCATATCAACCTGCTACCATTTCGACTACGTGGGAGTTGGAACGTGGTAACTAATGGAATTTAAACGTGGTTACTACCCGGGAGATGGAACTTGGTTTGACGGTGGATATGGAACGTGGATACCAGGCGGGAATCAAACGTGTACCATGGGGATGGCATAACAACACCAGATGAGGACTCCATATGCTGTTCGTTGAACCGCATTTCTCTACATTTCCAGTCATGATGTCCGGCTCCATGGCAAAATTGTTAGCGTGCTGCCTTTGGCCACAGGGGTCCCGATTTCGATTCCCGGCAGGGTCGGGAATTTCAACCATCATTGGTTAATTTCGCTGGCACGGAGGCTGGGTGTATGTGTTGTCTTTATCATCATTTCATCCTCATCACGACGTGCAGGTCGCCTACGGGAGTCAAAAAGGAAAACCTGCACCTGGCGAGCCGAACGTGTTCTCGGACACTTCCGGCACTAAAAGCCATACGCAATTTCATTTTTCCAGTCATGCTATCCAGATAATTGAGGTGATATGAGTGCCTCTCTAAAGAAGCTTGAGATTTAAACAGGCTAACTTTATTACAAGTTGAACTTTAGAATCAGTGACTCAATTCATAATTCAACGAACTATTTCGCTCATTGGAATTCACATTACATTTCATAAGCGTTGAATGACAATTTCTAAAATTGGCTCTAGCACAGAACTTTAGAAGAAGATAAAATTTATGATATTTTCAAGTGTTAAAATATTGAAAAGACTCTAGGAAAATTCCTTATTTCAAGTGAAAAGATGTTATTTTGAATTTCATTTTTTGTCATTTAAAATACATGAAAAACTTTATGAACATTATCAGGAAAGCACCGAGCTCGAAAGCTGCAGTCGCTTAAGTATCCAATGTTCGGGAGATAGTGGGTTCGAACCCCACTCTCGTCATCCCTGAGGATAGTTTCCCGTGGTTTCCCTTTTTCACACCAGGAAAATGCTGGGCTGTACCTTAATTAAAGCCACGGCCGCTTCCTTCCAAATCCTAGCCCTTTCCTCTCGCATCGTCGCCACTAGACTTATCTGTGTCGGTGCGACGTAAAGTCAATAGCAAGAAAAATATCAGGAAAGAGCTTATTGATTTTCAACGAATGATAATCGTTTCATGTTAAAGATAGACAATCATAAAAATTGATTAGCCAGCCGACATTTACTTGTTCAGAAGATATTTTAATTTGATTTAATGCTACGAGTCAGAAATAATAGGGATCTTATTCATCAAATTCTCAAGCTGAATAAATTAAGTTTTAAACTCTATCCATTATTTCGCTCTGCATCTACCTCTCTCTGTACCTGCTCCGTAAGTAACGTACACCACTTTGCAACATTCTCCTGCCGATATCCTTAATTTTTCCTGGTACAATATATATAAAATATAATGTCCTGACTGACTGACTGACTGACTGACTCATCACCGCCGAGCTAAAATTACCGGACATAAAGATATGAACTTCCGGAATACATTTATATTAGAGTATGGGTGCTCATTAAGGGGGGATTTTTGGATATTGCGTCGATAAGGGAGTGAAAGGGGGTTAATTTGTTAAATTAGTATATCTATATCTCAATAATTTAAAAGTTTACGGACGTAAAGATTGGGATTTGGAACTTCTCTAAAAATAAAAAACAGGTATTTTTTGTTTTCGGAAAATCCTATTAAGAGGGGTTAAAAGAGGTGAAAAGAAGTTGGATAACTTTTATTAAGATACTTATTTCTCAAAAATTGAAGGTGTTACAGACATGAAAATTGGTATTTGGAACATCCTTTAAAAAAAGAAACACTTATTTTTGTGTTTCTGGAAAATACAATTAATGAAGTGTAACAGGAGTGACAAATGGAATGAATTTTTAGAAAGCTATATCTACAGTACATCTCAGAAACGTAACATGTTACAGACGTATAAATTGGCATTTGGAATATCCTATACAGGTAGAGAAACATAGATAATTTGTTTTGGTAAATCCACTTATGGGGAAGTATAAAGGGGGTGAATTTTAAAATGAGCATATCTACAGTATATCACAAAACTTAACGTGTCACAGAAGTGAAAATTGATATTTTAATAATTTGAAAAAGTTAAGAAACATGCTTTGTTTTGTTTTCGGAAAACCACTTGGGGGCGTGGTAAAACGGACTGAAAATCAGTTTGATTTCTTTTTATTAGGATAGTGATATCTCAAAAAATGAAGATGTTACAGTCGTGTAGACTCCTTTAAAATAAAGAAATACGTATCTTTTGTTTTCGGAAAATCCAATTAAGGGGATGGTTAAAGAATTGAAATATTAGTTGAATTATTTTCATGATGATACTTATACATCTAAAACAAAAAATTTGCAGACGTGAAAATTGTTATTTAGAATCTCCGTTAAAGTTAAGAAACGCGCATTTTGGGGTGAAAGTCAACTTGAGGGGGGGGGGGTCGTTGAAACGGAGTTGAATTCCTTATATGAGGACACATATATCTCACAAACTGAAGATGTTACAGTAGTGATAATTGATATTTGGAAGCTCCTTTATAAATAAGGAAACACATGTCTTTCTTGTTTCGGAACATTTACTTAAAGGGGAAGGGTGAAAGGAAGTGAAAAGTTTGAATTTACACGGATACTTATATCTCTAAACAGAAGGTTACAGACTTGGAAACTGGCATTTGGAATCTCCTTTAAAAATAAAGAAACACCCATTTTGGTGGGGGGGGGGGAAATCAACGAAGGGGGGTGAAAAAGAGATGAATTATTTTTATGAGGGTACTTATACTCTAACACAGAAGATGTTACAGACCTGAAAGTTGGTATATTGAATCTCCTTTAAAAATAAGGAAACTCGTTTTTTGTTTACTGAAAGTCCACTTAATGCGGGAGGTGGTGGACATAAATGAAGTAGAAGATGAATTATTTTTTTGAGGATACATATATATCAAAAGACCTAAGATGTTACAGACGCGAAAGTGTGTATTTTGAATCTCCTTTAAAAAAGGAACATCTATTTTTTCTTTTCGTAATATCCACTTAAGGGACTGAAAAGAATTGCAAAAGTGAGTGAAATTTTAAAATGAGTACCAGTATATCTACAGTATATGCCAAAAACTTAACATGTTACAGGCATGAAACTTGGTATTTGGAAAGTCGTTTAAAAATACAGGAACATAACGGGGCACATAATGGGGGTGAAAAGGAGTGAAAAAGTGTTGAACTATTTTTATGAGGATGCTTATATCTCAAAAGCTGAAGATGTTTCAGATGTGAAAATTTGTATTTGGGATCTCCTTTAAGAATAATGAAACATTCATTTTTTGTTTTCGGAAAATCCACTTAGTAGGGGGTGGGATTGAGGGAAGGACTTCTGAAGGGGTTGAAATATTTTTATGGGGATACCTATTTCTCAAAAACAGAAAGTGTTACAGACGTGTAAATATGTATTTGGAATCTCCTTTAAAAATAAACATGTGTGGGGCTTTTTTCGACTAGAGACAAGCCTGTTTCGCACTCGTACAATTTTATGTCGCATGGCCATCTTAGCCTTAGAAGGCAATGCCACAAACGTTGTTTACAAAGATTTTCTGGGTTAAATGAAACGCAATCTTTCGGTGAGTTTTTATACTTTAGGGATGTCCAGATAATGTCTTATTACTGTACCGAGGAACAATTACTTTGATCTAATTGCGAAATCCACGCGAGCGGAGACGCGGCTAACAGCTAGTCATATATAAATAAAATTGAAAAGGTTCAAAAGAGAGTCTTACGGTTTATTTATTACAAGAAGCATAATCAGTCAGCATATACGTTGAGAATTTCATACAGTCACATATTAGAAGAATTTAGCGACAATTCATTAAACGTTCGCCGAATTATAACAACAACTGTTTCTGCACAAAATTATAAATGGCGTTATACTGTGGACAGTCGGTGATCTACTAGCCAAAATACAGTTCAACGTAAGCAAATCAAACTTGCCTAGCCGGACGCACTTTTACAATCCCTTATCCAACACCTTAATTCACAAAATTTCGCCATTAGTAAGGATGTGTAGTACGTTTAATGACTTATTCAAAAACCACGACATACTCTCAATGTCCCTAACAAATTTCAAAAAATGTCTATTGATTTCCTTTGGTGAATATACTTAAACTATATTCACAAACAGCATCTCATTAAAAAGTAGAATTCATTACACTATCTCTTTGTCAATGATTCAAATGGAATTTTGGGCCGATGACCTTCGATGTTAGGCCCCTTTAAACAACAAGCAAGCATCAAATGGAATTCTGTTGTCTAGAAACTTCGAGATATTATTTTTACACTGTTAATCAAGCACCTGACCTGTTCGCATATGTGTGTGCCGTCACATCAATATTTAGTTCTTCCAACTTATGTAATCAGGAGCCAGTAATTGCAGCACTATCTAATCCTGATCTGTATATAACTACATTTAAACCTATTGGAGTGCACCTCTGTTACAGACATGTGTCATAAATAAATAAATAAATAAATAAATAAATAAATAAATAAATAAATAAATAAATAAATAAATAAATAAATAAATACATTCATTAATTAATTAATTAAATAATAAATAAATAAATAAATAAATAAATAAATAAATAAATAAATATAGAATGTAAAGTTTTCCTGAAATATCTGCTGTATTGTTCTGCCTAGTTAATGCAAAGTGCACTTTTTCGTTTGAAATTCTTTAAGTTTTGTATCAACGTTTGGAAGAAATGTAAAAGAAGACCTTGTTCTCAGTAAGACCACAGATCTAAAGATAACTTCAAGCTGAGGCATCTCGCAATAATAAACACGGTATGAAACTTCATTATATCGTCTCGCAAAATATGAATTGGTATGAATTCATACTCAAATGAGTAGAAATTCCGATTGTGATATATTTTTCGAACTCACGTACATGGCCAAGGCGGTTCACACGGAAGGACGTGGGTTCGATTATCTGTCAGGAAGTCGTAAAATTTAAGAAACGAGATTTCCACTTCAAGAGGTGCACATGGTCCTGAGGTACACTAAGCCTACACCAAAAAGGAGTACCAGGTTAATTCCTGGGGCAAAGGCGGCCGGGCGTAGAGCTGTCCACTCTACCCCACCAAGTGCAAAGGTTACGCATAATGGAAGCCTTCACCTTCCAACCCTCCAGAGGCTTTCATGACCTGTACGGAGGTGACTTTGCTTGCTTTGAACGTACAAGGCAACCAACTAATAATGAAATATTTCTTAAGTGTTTGATAGTCAGTACCCTACTCTTTCAAAAAACACTCTTGGAATATTTCAATAAGACGTTAATGCATAGCCTACATTTTGAACTATTTGTGCAATTACGTACCAGGCGTACTTCATCACCTCCCATTTAGAACGGGGCTTGTACAAGGTCCTTTGAAGTGTGACTTAGTGGAATTTTCTGTAGGCATAATTTTGAACTGGATGTAGGTTATAATTTTACTGCAACCTGGAATCTGCCTTTAAATTACAATGTAACACACTCATTAGATTAAGAGACAATGTTATGTCACCTAAGAATGATTGGTAAAATTAAACCATAGATTAACTTATATGATGAAAAGGAAACTTTCAGTTTCATCCGATGCTGAATATAATGAAATCAAAATATTTCCCAAGTATTTTTATTAATTCTAGTTTTTGTTCTCATTATCTAAATCTTTATTTATATGGTCATATTATCCGCCAGATTAAAACCAGACTCACAGGCAGAGTATTTGCAGAATACTGTCCATGGAGTGAAGCAACCGAGTCTCCAGGTGTGTGTTCCCCCACCTCCGTGCCCATGCTAATCCTCGAACATTGTGCTACGTCACGAGTCGGACTTCCCACGTGTGAAATTCTCATAGAAAGCCCCCAGATGCGCTCTTGAACCCCTTCTTCTTCGCTTGCCCTCTATATATTAAGGACTTACTCTGAGTAAATCCGGTCAAGCACAAGGAATGGCTAGCTGGTCGGGTAGTATTAATGTATGTTTTCAAACTTTCTTCAAATCAGGGATTCATACAGTATAAGTAGGCCCTATCTCAGTAGTTTTCTGTACATTCAAAAATAAAATCAACGGTGCCTAATGGCTTGTGAAAGTAAGAACAAAATTCTATACTAGATTCCAAGGTAACAGTTAAACTTTTATTCAACCAGACAGCGACTCTGCAGCCAAAGCAATCGAGTGACTACACGGTTTGGTTCACGTAGCTACCAACTTAGAAACCCCATTGTCGGTAGCCCTGAAGATGATTTTACGTGGTTTCCCACTTTCACGCCAGACAAAGGCTGGGGATGTACCTTAATTAATGCCAGGATCACACCAATCCCATTCCCAGCTTTTCCTACCAGATCGTCGCCATTTTACCTGTCCGTGTCGGTGCGACGTAAAGACAAAAAATTCTTCAGTCAAGCACGTCACAAGGCAGAATTCATTTACAGTACGCTTAAGTGGCTAATAAAAAATATTAACAAATATACATCAAGTAGTACAACTGAAAGAAATTTCACGTTCTAAAAATTAAGTGCGTCTGCTGAGAAGCCAAAGTAATTATAATAATGTTATTTGCATTATGTACCAGTAAATACTTTTATGGTTTTCGGAGACGCCGAGGTGCCGGACTTTTGTTCCGCAAGAGCTCGTTTACGTGCCAGTAAATCTACCGACACGAGGCTGATGTATTTGAGCACCCACAAATACCACCGGACTGAGCCAGGATCGAACCTGCCAAGTCGGGGTCAGAAGGCCAGTGCCTCAATCGTCTGAGCCACTCGGCCCGGCCCAGATGAATTGGTTATAATTAAAGTTCAATTGACATTCACATACATCAATCATCAGTTTTCATGATTATTGATCGTTCGGCACCTTGGCTGAATAGTCAGCGATGTGGCCTCCGTTTCTTAGGGCCCCAGGTTCGATTCCCGGGCGGGCCGGCTATTTCAGTGGCGTTTGGCTAATATATATTGGTGAATGAGGATGCATGATAAAGAACTGTGCCTGAATACTAATGTTCTATAGGTTAAGTGATCGTCTATGTAACCTCACCCAGCTTCTGGGACTTTTCACTTTTCCTGTTTCTAGAAAAATCGAGAATGAGATTGATTTGAAACTTCTCCAATGCAAGCAATAGATTGAATTGGCTGATGTGAAGGCAAACACAACAGCCCCTTGGCTTCCGAGATCGGGGCCTTCACCTCATCGTCAGATAGCTCCTCAACTGTAATCACGCAATCTGAGTAGACCTCGACCCAGCTCTCAGATCCAGCTAAAAATTCCCTACCCTCGCCGAGAATCGAGCCCGGGACCTCCTTGCAGGAGAAACACACACTACCCCTACACCGCGGAGCCAGCTGAACGGCAGGCAACAAGCTAAAAATACCCGTAACTAAGGTTACATCTTACTTTACCAATTCTACTAGGGGAAATGCCTTAATCTACATTTCCATTTGTTTTTGTACAGTATATTACAGTAGTTTTACAACTCTAAGCAAATGCTTCGTACGGGCCTGAAAGCAGAATTACTGGTGGAAGTGTACGCTGTAAGGAAATGCAAAAGGAATTTTCTGCAACAGTGTAGTGTATCAGGCTGCAAATGAGTGTTTCAAATGCTTTGCGTGTCAATATCGGTGTCTTCGAAGACCTTTGTTCACTTACTTCCATCCCCATGTGAGCAACAGTGGTTTGGACGAACAGTAATCTTGATCATACGTAGAATCTGAGGGTGTTGAAAATTTTGCATTGTAGGTAGACTTTAAAAGCGCTGTTATAAGAGGTGATTAAAGTATTAATTGTATACAAGATGCACACATTCCAGTTCCTGTAGAAGTGTATGGCACTAGGCTAGTCATATTTTAAATGTCAATGAAGCAGATCATACAAATATACAGTATTAACAAAGCCAAAGCATTATAAAGTACTACTATACTAATATAACTCACTAGAAATTTCAAAATAATACTCGTTGGAATGTTAAAATTTGCAAGAATGTACTTCGCACCCCAATTAAAGCGAATATGTAGTAAAATTATAACTGATAGGATCTTTGGTCTGCCGAAACGAACTTTGAGTAAATACATTTATGAACTACCTGAAAGAGAAAACACATGGTAAGAACTTTATAATTGAAAAGGAATCCACTTAATTAAAATAGGATGACAGGTTCCGTTCTTGAAAAGACATCATCAGATTCTGTCAATTCATATATTTAGAAATAAATATTTATGTTTGTTTCTATTTAAATACTTACGAACTTGAAATCTGGAACTTATCTTAAATATGCTCTTCTTTGCCTCTACCCCAGCATTGGCCAATGAGAGGGCAACGGATTTTCAAACACCTCGCCTGCCGGTAGCTGGTTGGTCGTATCGAAGGATTGTTGCACATGTTGGGCACAATGTATCGGTGGTGTGTCGCTGCTTTCAGCAGTGGTCTGTGGAACGTTCCCACACCCGTAGACCAGGCTCCGGACGTCCGCGTCAAGATCGACACATAGTGTGTGCAGCGGTGGCCGACCGAACATCATCCAGGAACGAAATCTGGTCACATGTTGCGCCTGCTGTGTCACACAGGACAATTACAACCACAGACACCACGACAGCGCCAAGCACGGCTGCTCTGCTGTCGTGAAAAGTCGACTGGAGAGAGGAGCGGCTCTCTGTTGTCTTCAGTGACGAGAGTAGGTTCTGTCTATACGTCAGTGATGGACGTACCCGTGAACGGCGTAGGTGTGGTGAGCGGACATTCCAGAGTGCATTCGCCCACGACACCCAGATCCCACCCCAGGCTTCATGGTGTGCGGGGCCATCAGTTCACAACTCGCGGTCACAGTTGGTGTTTCTGCAGGGTAACGTAACCATTGCACAGGTTGTGGTGCCCGTGCTACTGCCATTTCTTCGACAGGAAAGTAACGTGCTTTTTCAGCAGGACAACGCACGCTCACTTACAACTGATGCGACTCATGATGGTGTATAACAACTGCCCTCGTCGGCAAGATTACCGGATCTCTCTCCAGTTGAACACGAATGGGACACGATGAAGGATCGTATGAATTCTTCACAGCCTGCAAGAAACATTGTCGAATTGCATCAAAAGTTGCAAGATTATTGGGAAAATCTATCGCAGGATGCCGTTAGGTACGTTTATGGTCCTTTACAAGCGCATGCATTGCCGCCATAGCGGGGTGCACTGTGTATTGTTGCGACTGCTCGGGCACCGTTTACTGTGGCGTGTGTGTTTCATCTGGTCTGGATTTGTAATTATATACTGCTGCAATGATTAACTACCTGTCACATTGCTTGTGAATAAAACGACCTTGCCCTTGAGGATGTTGCGTGCTTTTTCCCGGCAGTGTATTAAGTTATCTGATAGGGGCCGATGACCTAGATTTTATAACCCCTTTAAACAACAAGCATCATCATCAGCAGCATTATCATCGTCATCATCAAGATATCTGCCTCCGGCATGTGGACATCGTAGTCTGATTTAATTATGATTCTTTCTTCATCTGTTATATTATCATTTTCGTAGTATCATCTTCAACTCATCGCAGTCATCACAGGTATCATTAGCAGGTTCTTTGAAACGAGAGTTAAACTCGCTACTTAACAATGTCACGGTAAAGCCATTGTTTCGCTATTAATTCCTGTTCAACCTATCCATGCAGTGGTCTCAGTACAAAAAATATATTTGATGTATTTAGATAGCTACCAAGATACACTCTACCTGATTTCTCTCGGCTGAAGTGGATATCATTTTTAAGAATAGTCTGATGTGCTTTATGATGCCTTCCCTTATTTCTTTGCCCAAAGTACTTGCTGCCACCTTCCTTCTTCTCTAATATGGTGCTACAATTCCACCGGTAGTTTTCTTGGCCAAGGCAGTCTTGACGTACATTTTAAAAATTCAGTACTCATTGTATTTAAAGAATGTTAATTGGCCACGAACTTCAAAGAAGTACTGAAGTACGCCCAAACTCCCCCTCTTGTACTACCTTTCCACTCATGTTTTGAGCGATTACGTTGAGGTTACGTATAATCTCTTACTATAATTATTTTCCTCTCTTTATAAACTGTTAAAAATAGACTTCAAAAGTAATGTTTTCTGAACATTTCCTTTTACAAAGAGATTTACATGCAGGCTTAACCTGTTTTGCCGGAACTAATCTACCTGTTTTGATTTATATTGCGCCCTTGTTTCTCGGCGTCTTTTCCTTACATTACACTTCCACTCACTGTGGTGACGCACACGCCTCCGGCCTCTTCAGAAGTCAGTTGCTTGTGTGTTGACAGTATTAGTGCTCTCGATGCTGTTACTATATTTACTGAATCAATCTCACCTTCATTATAGGGAACTTGGAAACGAACGGTGCTGCGCTGTGGCGCCAACTTGGGCGTTATTTGATGTGGCAGCTAGTTGCGGTAAAGAAGGATGTCCTGAAGTGTTCTGTTGGTATGAGGTATCTTAAGGATCCTTCAAAGAGTCGGAGAAATTGTGCTGCAGTCGGGTGCAACAATACTTACCAGGACAGTGCAGCTGGAACCAGGATATTAGGTTTCCAAATGAAAAGCAACACACATTTTGAGAATCAAAGCTTGGATTACTGCGTGAAAAAGGATACAGTTGATGGGAAAAAATGGACCCCTACTCGCTATCCTCCTGTTTGCAGCAGATATTTTGTCAATATCAAACCTGGATGAAAAGCCAACTCTGTATGCGAAGCGCAAATCTAGTAACATATGGGAGTATGCATCGGGGAGAATTTCAGAGAAGTATAAAACAAGAAAGCAGAGGCAAACTAATCTAGAAGAAGAGGATTTCAACAATGCCTGCTGTAATTATTTCTTTTCTTCTAATGTAAATACTCAGACGCAGACAAGTATACTTCATTTATGTGTACCCTTATTGTACATTTCCCTTTGGATAGAAAACAAATAAATCACAGACTGAGCAGCTTCACATAATGAGTTACTTGTACCTGTGTGTAGTAAGCCTATGTCTGACTTCTTTGCAATTCGATGTCTCGTTTCTCTGATAGTAAGGTAAGGCAGGCTACAATTATCATGAAAAAAATCTGGGCTTGTCCCTACATGAAAGAGGACATTTAACTTCTACCAGATATTGGCCACCTGAAGAAGATGACAATCCATCTCGGATCTTCTTTAATGTAAAAACTTCAACTACGTAGCAGCTGTTCATATTTCTGTACTCCTCCCGGGCCTGACAGCAGGGGTATCTACGTCTTCACAGAGAAGGAACTGCCTTGCGCCCTCAGCGTAATAGGCATTCCTCAGCGTTTTAATTCGGTGGGCTTCTTGACTGGCAGATACACGCTGTTTCCTGTGTCTGAAAATATTCTTATATACAAATGTAACTTAGCTTAAAGTGCACTTTTATTTTTACCAAACAAGTTGGTCGTGCAATTAGGGTCGCGTAACTTTGAGCTTGCATTGAGGAGATGGTGGATTTGAATCCCGTCGTTAAACCCTAAAGATGGTTTTCCATTTTCACGCCAGGCAAATGCTGGAGCTGTTTCTTAAATAAGACCACGGTAGCTACCCTCCCAGTCCTAGACATCTTCCATTTTTACGTCGCAGAAAACCTTGGATATTTTAATGCGACGATAAACGACGAGCAAAAAATTGCCATTTCTGACGCGTATTTGCCATAATTTTGGAGTTACTGAATTCTCTCAAGCCACCAATTAGTTTCGACCTATAATTTACGGATTCATATTCAGCTTTCATTGATCAATGACTTGTTTATCATTGACAGAGTAGTATTTATGCACTGAATGAGTTTGTCTAACAAGCTTTTTAAGACATTTCAACAAGGTGGTGTACTCACTTCCCTCAACCGCACCATGCACTACCCACTCAACAATGGAGTTACATATATATGAAGATCACCCTCTGCCTGCAATATTTTAATAAAAGAACAGTCTATGTGTTTTATCTTTTCAAAAGATTTCATCTTTAAAAAATAAATGTTGTTCCTCATGACTTGTAGATCTATGAGTATTATTTTGTTGATCATACATTTCTTAAGTGGTTTACCTTTTCAAGTACAAGTAGCCACGAGCTTCCTTAGATTTTTTCATGTAGAAGGAGTGTTGTTTTAGATGAATCACGCAATAGATTAACATGTACACACAGTGCAGCGATGTGCTTACACCTTTTTGAGCAGCCTGTCTTGTATTCGCAATCTCCAGTCACCAAATTTCTGGACGAGTCGATGTGTAAATAAGCTGGTGCATAATTATCAGCAGCATTAGTTTTGTTAAGAAACAACTAACTCTAGTATGTGATTAAAGGTGAAATCCGAAGAATATAATTATATTACTTATAGTTTAACAGTGTATGATAGCACATATATCACACCCTCGCACGGTATTCAGAAGTGAGAGATATTATTGTCATTATATGTAATATTATTATTATCATTATTATTATTTTATTTGTGTACATAGTCTTAATATTTTAAGCTGGAAAGTCTCCATATGTGATATGAGTAATTTGTTTTGTACAAGCGGATGGGAAAACAGTGCTATTTAATACTCGTAAAGTTTGCGTGAGTCATGTGGAACAGCCAAGAGTCCGATGACGCAGCCTGGTTGTTACTGTCTTGGAACCCGGAAGAGGTTCGGGGCGTGGTCTTGGTATGGCAAGAGGATCTTCCACTCGTGATTGGATGGCCAGGACCGATCTAGACGTAGCATGTGAGAGTAGGGAGGAATCTGAGGTCTATGGGGGTACGTGAGAAAACAGCGGTGGTAACTGGCCTAAAAACCTTTATGGAAATGGGTTGCCTGAAAACTTTTGTGGAACTTGGTTGACGTGAAATTTTGTAGAATGCGAAGTGTGGTACTGACCTACAAACTGTGGAGTGCTTAGGCACTTGTTATGATATCACTTGTCGCGACTTGGTGTCTTACAGGTTGGTGAAAGCTATGAGGAAAGGTACATCAAACCTTCCATAATTTACGGTTTGGAACAATAAGCGTGTGTTGCTCGAGTGACAGTATCATTAACGCCAGTGTTAGAATCAGTGAACACAGATATATAAAGGTACAGTATCAATGTGATATAACAAGTGCCAATAATGGGAATATGCATGTTGTGTTGTTACACAGAGACGGCGACGGGTATTTATCTACATATATATATATGCTTTGTAATTAATGTTCGTCGGGCCGACTGCAAAATTGTAGGTTGGTCCTCGCTTTTGGTTTTCCACTGTTTTGTTGTTGTTGGATAATTGTGTAATAATGGAGTCTTCCAGAAGTATTTGTGAGTGAATTTTATGTATATTTGGTGTGTTGATGTGGTGCTCATGTACGGATATTATTCAGAATATAGTTAGTTATTTTAGAATCAGTGTTTTTGATGTACCTAGATTCAGTTCCTATCTATTTAGTCGTTTTCAGAAGGTTAGGTAAGGCCTGAATCAGATGTACCAGTACGCAGCTTTATGTACACGCCCTGGGAGTGAGAATTATTGTGCTTTATTAAGAATTGAGGGATCCATTCTGGTGAAATCTGGCGCCCATACTACGGACATACGGATAATTTGTTTTTATTTCAACTATTTTATTAATATATTTAATTTCAATTATTTTACTAAGTTATTTGTGTTATTTTATTTATTAATATGTCTTCCATGTATTACAAATTACACCCAAGCGTGAGCGATTAAGTATTTCATTTTATTCATATTTTATTATTGTAATCATATTTCACTGGCCCCCAAAAGTGGGCCAGTGGCTATTACTTGTCATTTACATATATTTCAAGTGTGCCATGCATTATTAATGCTAGTCTCCCTCAAGCATTTTCCATTGATATCATCGCCGACTTCTTTCACGTTGCTCATACGGTTACTGTCTGTCAGCAGACACCAACCCTTCTTTTTAAAGTAGAAAACCTCAAAATTATCTTCGATCCCAGTTTATTTTCAAAGACATATGCACACATCAGTCGAAGTCATTCTGCAATCTGACAGCTATTACACAGACTGTTTACTAGCGCTTTAGCTAGGAGCGGTATGGTAGGAAACTGGCCCATTCGCTCGCTCCCTATTAGCAGAGAACGGATTTCTGTGTAAACATGTATATTTTAGAGGAAAAATATATTTTGTATTATCCTTGAGGTCCGCCTCTGTGGTGTAGTGGTTAGTGTTATTAACTGCCGCCCCTACAGGCCCGGGTTCGATTCCCGACTCTGCCACGAAGTTTGTAAAGTGTTTCGAGGGCTGGAACGGTATCCACTCAGCCTCGGGTTGTCAAATGAGTAAAGGAAGATTTTGATCCCCTTCTCAACCATCCTCTAAGTCGTTTTCCGTAGTTTCCTAATTCTCTTCCAAGCAAATGCTGGGAAGTTACCTAAGCTTGGGGCACGGCCGCTTCTTTCCCTTTTCCTTATCTATCCCTTCCAATCTTCCCATCCCCTCACAAGGACCCTGTTCACCATAGCAGGTGAGGCCACCTGGGCGAGGTACTTGTCCTCCTTCCCAGTTGTATCCCCCTACCCAAAAGTCTCATGCTGCAGGGCACTGCCCTTGATGCGGTGGAGGCGGGATCCCTCGCTGAGTCCGAGGTAAAAACCAACCCTGGAGGGCAAATGGATGAAGAAAAATGGAAAGAAAGAGGGAATCGTAACATGTGGAGTTAAAAACGCTGCGCTTATTTTCCATATTTTTGAGTTTAACGCATAGGGCCCGCATTCCTAGTCATTAAAATCAATATAGACTAGTCCATATGTTGGTTTAAAATATTAAATTGTACTAAATTAACAGTCCTCTCAATAATGGATAAACAAATTAACAATGTATGTTTCAATATTAAATATTTTAACTTGAGTGCATTTCAACAATGGGCAGTGTGCCAGTGGCTTCCCGATTATGTCTTAATTCGGGCACTCCACTTTATTGCTTCATGGTAGTCTCAAGAAAGCCCTGCATGCCATGAAGTCTCAGCCTCAACTAAAGCTACTAAACTAGTGTGAGGAATGACTTAAGTTACAATCAGCATAATGTTTCATGCATCATAAAACCACTCAAAAAGCTCCGAAACAGCATCCGTCATTTTCTGAAAGTTTCGAAAATGTGAGAAATACTGTGGAACAACTGAATCATGACAGGAATTTAGCTGCAGATATAGAAAAAATGAAGATGGGAGCTGTACTTTCAAAGAACACTGAATATGAAGAAATCGGAAAGGTTGGTGCAATGTTGTGTGGAAACGTTAACGTTGGGCTCAAGCCCAGCAGATATTCTGAAGTTCAAACATGCCCACATTACCTCTTTTACCGAGCTCAGATTTAGTCAATATGCTGTAAATCTGTCCTCAGAGAAAAGAGAAGATTCACATTCCAGCACAAAAAGGAACATTTTGTAACTCATTGTTTTGATAACAGACAATAAAGTATAGTGTGTTCTTCTAAGTTCATCCTAAAATGGGAAGTATAATATTATGTTTCATGTAGGCCTATTTGTTTAGCTTCATTTTACTTCATTATCGAATGGTATTGATAGTTCTTTCTAATTTTAAGTCCATATATAACTATATATTTCTATAAAAGTATCTAAATACATATGGACATATTTGATTAATTATTAACAAATATAAATCCGTTCCCTGATTGTAGTATTATCGGCGCCGCCAACCACCCTCCCCCAAAACCCGATGCGATTGCACAATCATATGACAAAAGGGAACTTCACCATCAGAGTCCTCCCCCTCACTAGGATTATATTTGATCCCTTCCCCATCTATTTCATTGTCAGGGTCCTTGTCAAGGTCAACATTATCAGAGCTATCTTCATGGTCGGGCACTTAACATTTATCTTCAGGTTCGACCTACAAAAATAGAGCAGACCTCAAAAGAATAGGTACGCTACCAAATTGACGGGAAAAGTTGAAAACATATTTATTGAATGTAAGTGGAAGGGCAAAGTATGTCCTGAAACAATGGGTGCTAATTCATGATGTTCCCACAATGTCATTGACCCCTAGTAGTGTACCTATGGGGTTCTTAACCCCTAGTAGTGCATCTATGTATGTTTGTATCCGTGCTCAATGACCTCTCGGAGAGGTTAAGCCGCGGAATAACGTCATAACCTTGCGTACGAGAGCAAGCGTAGCCCCACAGACTTCATTAGAGGGGCCTAACTGACCCCTAGGCATACCCATACGTAGGAGAGCAATGCTAAACTCACTGGCCAACCTGAAGTGTTCCTGAACAATAGATGAGGTGATTACGTCATACTCTTACGTACGAGGACAATGATAACCTCACGGGCCACTTTGGAGAAGCTGAATCGGATGGGCCCCGTTAAAGGAGCCGTGTAGAAAAGGTCACGGACCACTTTGAAGGAGTCGAATGGATCAGGCGCCCATGGAGGTGCCACAAATCGGGTAGGTGACCTGCAGATGAGGGTAAGACGTCATTATGACGTGTTAACATAGCCTTGCGCACGATCGCTAACCTAACATCACACAGGCTCCCCTTGAGGAGTCAAATCGGTTAGGTGACTAGTAGCTGAGGTTATGACGCCATGATGAAGTGCTAACCTATCCCCGCTACGAGGAACGCTAAACTAACCTCAGATAGGTTATTTACGGACTCCCCTTGGAGGAGCCGAACTAGTGACGTGACTTGTAGGTGTGATTAACACGAGTGTTAACCTAACATTGGCCACGAACGGTGACCTAATCTCGCAAAGGCTCTTCGCAGTCTACCCTTGGAGGAGTGACGGAGCTGTGACATAATAAGCGTGGTCGATTTAAAATGCATCCTTATCTTTACATATCCGAATGCGCAGGCCTTCTCCTGACAGAGCTGTGACGTCACAACGTGGGTGATTTGAAATGTGGACTGCTGGCAAAGGGTGCATGACGTTATAACCTAACGTGTATCCATTCCTTGTCCCGTTTCTCTACGGTGTCAGGTTTGTGGTGAGACGAAGATGTCAAGATGGATTATGTTATAACGTCAAACTCATCAGGGAAGATAATAACATGAAATGAATGACATGATATATGACAGTAGGAAGGGAGAGGGTAAAACCCGATAGTGGCATATAGCATTCTCTACGTCTCCATCCGACGGACAAATCTCCATCAACAGTGTTATGTTCTCACTCCATATGAGCACTTCGAAAAGGATTGGAATTTAATCGAGGCTTTTTTTGGCACACAAACTAGTAATTAGAAATTGTATAACACCAGCTACCTTACCCCATCAGCCTGAGTGGCTCAGACGGTTGAGACCCTGGTCTTCCGTCGCAAACTTTGCAGGTGCAACTGGCTCAAATGTGTGGGGGAGGGAGGAGACATATCAGCGCACGCTTGTGGCGTCTTCGTGAGTTACTGCATACAAATATCCCGTTGGAGACATATCAGTGCAGTCTAACGGCGACTTCGTGAGTTATTGTAATCAAAATACTATCAGATCCCACAAGATTTATAACAGTGCACTCTCGCAGCGACTTCGTGAGTTACTGTAAAGAAATGAGTATTAGAACGCGCTACAGATATAATGATGGGGAAAGAGGTAGTGCGCATATGCGCACGTACATCACCTTCAGGTACACTCTGACGCCGAGTTTGCAAGTTACTGTAAAACGGAATACTCACGCACTCCGTTAAACGTTGGAGAAAGTAAGATTGCGGGGGCGCTATCTATATGAAGAAGTGACAAGCAGTTCTCCATCCTTCGATAGGTGGTGCATGGATGTATGCACAACGGACGACATAGGCGCTAATTTTAAAGTTTTGTTTGTATGTGTTCTGAAGCGAGGGGATACTGTGCGGTCGACATCGAAAAGAACAAGAGATGACTAAGGGAGGTTGGATAGGAGCGTGGCAAGAGTTGTGTTAAGCAATATTCTACTGATGTAGTAGAATAACAACGGACCCTCTCATAAAAGTAGAACTGATTTTCACGTGAATACGTGTGTTAACGCATTTCCTTTAAAATCTATCTTCCTTATGAAAGATATAGCATGTTACATGGAACCTTTGTATTTAACGCTCTTTATACTCCGTATTTCCTTTTACTTCCCTTTCTTATCTATCCGAATATCCTCCTCCTAACAGAGAGAGCTCTATCCTCCTTACAGAATTAGTAGCTCACAACTACCTTCTCAACCTCCTCCATATAGACTTAGACTTCCTTCTTATCCTCCTCCCCATCCTCCTCCTTCTAAAACGCATCTCTACTTAGTTGATCACCTGTGCCAGAGCTCACTACGTTTCAGACTATGTACCATTTTTCAAATTTGGTAACAGAGCTGCGAATCACACACATTGTACATACTTTATGCATAGTTTCATAATAATAATAACAGCGGACTGGGCATGTGTCATACTAAGGTCACGCTGTTTTAACGTGCAGGGATCACGTTGACATTGTTATGCATGTTTAGACTTGTTCTTTAACAAGGTCACACTCTAGTAAACTCAAAACTTTATATATGCTATAAGTGAAAACATTTTCTTTTGTCTCTAAGATGTTGTGATAGAGAGTAGAGCGCTTTATTTCAGCATGACTAAAACATTAATAGTTGTTATACAAGGCTTAAAAGTGAACAAATTTGTGTTAAAAGAGGTGGCTGTGTTGGACTGCACTGTGTTGTGGGTGCCAAAACTCGTCAGTTTAGTATTTAGCCAGCCTTTCCCTTACTGTCTGCAAACAGAAGGCAAAAAGCCCACGGAATGGTTAGATAAAAAAGTCTTCACTGGGAAGGAAAAGGAATCCCTTATCGCTTTCTAGTTATGATCATGAACGCCCGTTTGTCAAGAGCAGATCTTGTTGTCTTAAAGGGTTGTGAAAGGAAAGAGTGGTTTCGTGAGTATCTGCCGTCAATATGTGAAATTATCGAAATACAATAATTAGGAGTGTGGTGGAGAAACAATTGAAAAGTCTTTACACCATGTGCGCATGCTCTTCGATCTGTTGTGTCGCAGAGCATGCCAGGGGGTGAACAGCATATGTAAATTGCAGTGTAGAAATGACAACAATGTGAAAGAAACATTTGTAAAGACATCATGTCATTTCTATCTGATACCAAGTGCAACGCAGTTGAAAAGGCAATAGTAATGTTCTATGTTTGCAAAAAGAAAAAAAACACTTTTACTGAAGAAGAGTTGAATGCATTATTGAAGGCATTTTTAGTCAATGTAGCCGCGAATGCTGTAAAGAAGATTTGGGATAAGGTACCTCGTGAGTGGACTCAAGATTCTACTTTGTCAGAGCTTCAAACGTGTATTTAACATCATAACCAAGTGCGTTTAGCAAAGTGACCTTCACTGAGACAGTGCCGTATATTTCAACTCTTTAAACTGTATCACGGACCTATAACTATCAAGTTGACTTCGCTTATAAACACATATCATGGCTGTGAAAGTAGTAAGCATGGTGTCCCAGATAAATGTGAGGAAACCTGCTGGGATAAATGTGAGGAAGCATGCTGGGCATTGACTCATCATTCAGGTGACTGATCCTCCTTTTGAGCTTCATACTCCATGTTACCAGTACTGTGACCGTGGAACTCGATGTCCGCTTGGCACGTGGTGATCGTGGCATTAATATGTTAGATGCTGCCTGTTAAGAGCATGACGTTGCTTAACGTCGAAACAACCCTGAACTAAGATATGTACTGAAGAAAATGGGCTTCGTGAAGCTATGCAGCATGTGACGTCACCTAATGCTATAGTTGCTGAGAAGATAGTAGCACTTGTCGTTGCCAGAACAATGAAAGGAAAACTGTTACTGTGTGGTGGCATTAAACACCGAAGACAGCAGAAATAATCTATGAAAGGAAATACAGAAAGGATTTACTTGAAGGAAGAAAAATGAGTATATATTAGCAAGATATCCGTGCTTCGCTACGGTATTATAATGAAATTTATAATTGAATGCTTAACGTTTTATATATAATCCGCCGAAATTCGCGATCTAGCTCGTTTTCTGAGAGAATCCACCAAAATTTGTGATCTGACCCGTTTTCTGAGAAATTACGGCAAAAATCCTCCCATTTTTCAATCTTTATTTCCAGCAGTCGGTTTAGTACTTCCCCGGCTAGGTGCAGGTATTCCACCCAGCCAGTTGGGTCCCTAAATCTTTGCCATCTTTTCCTATAAGCATTTTAATATGGATCAAATCCTTGCGGAGGTCAGGCGTGGTGTCGTCTTGGGTGCCTTAACTGTACTGAACCCGCGGCCGGACTGCAATCGTAGTCATTACTCAGCCAGTACCCGTTTCCAGCGCGGTCCGCACATTATTATTATTATTATTATTATTATTATTATTATTATTATTATTATTATTATTATTATTATTATTATTATTATTATTATTATTATTATTGATGATCTGGAACCCACAGCAAGATGTAAGACCGCTACTTGGCGTTAAATTATATCCTCTGCCATTAACACTGCTGACAATGTGACTAGCACCATCGTCGCGCGTAGGCAACTTCTCGAGATTTCTGGCGACACGAATGATATACTTCCGTGAATTATTGACTTATTATGGAGGTGAACAGTTGCACGGTCAATATCATTCACATCGTTTATTTTTAATTTTTATTTATATGCCAGGAGAATCTACTGTAATCTAATAACTTTATGTACTCCAAAGGAAAAGATGGTTCTTAAAAACGAAACCAGGAAAGATTAAAAATGATCACTTTATGATCAGAATAAGTACATTATGAACAGTAAGATCAATTGGTCTCAACTCCTTTTTCACCCCACTGTCGTTAAGTTGATTTACCCCCCCCCCCTAAAAAAGGCGTGTTTCCTTATATTAAAAGGAGATTCGAAATACAAATATTCACGTCTGTTACCTTCAGTTCTGAGATATAAGTATCCCAATAAAAGGAATTCACTTTTTTCACTTCTTTCACCCCCCCTTAAGTGAATTTCCCGTTTAAAATACGTGTCTCTTTCATAGTAAAGGATCTTCTAAATACCAATTATCACGACTCTAACATCTTCAGTTTATGAGATGTGTCCACATAAAAGGAATTCAAATCCTTTTCACCCCTCTCCCAAAATGATTTCGCCCAAAAACGCTTTTTTCTTTCTTTTTAAAGGAGATCCAAATATCAATTTTCACACCTGTAACAACTTTAGTTTTTATTAGATGTAAGCATCCTCATACAATTAATTACATTAATTTTTCAATTTTTCACCCCACCCACTTTTCATTGGATTTTCCGAGAATTCGTGCTTCTTTACGTTTAAAACAGATTCCAAATACCAATTTTCACGTCTGCAAAATAATAGTATCCTTATTCAAATAATTCAACTAATTATTCAATTTCAATCCTCCCTTTAGGTGGATTTCCGAAAACACAAAATACGTATTCCTTTATTTTAAAGGAAATTCCAAATACCAAATTTCACGTCTGTAACATCTTCAGCTTTTGAGATATCAGTATCCTAATTAAAAGAATTCAACCCCATTTTCAGTCACTTTTACCCCTCCAGCCAAGTGGTTTCTCAGAAAACCAAAAATACAGGTGTCTTTATTTTCAATAGAGATAAAAATTCTATTTTCAGTTCGGTAACATGTTAAGTTTTGAGATATATTGTAGAAATGCTCATTTTAAAATTTCACCCCCTTTGTAGTTTCCCTTAAGCGGAGTTTCCAAAAACAAATCACCTACGTTTCTTTACTTATACAGGAGATTCCAAATACCAATTTTTACGTCTGTAACACTTTACGTTTCTGAGATATACTGTAGATATAGTCTTTCTAAAAATTCACCAGAATTTGTCACTCCTGTTTAACCCCCATTAATTAGATTTTCCAAAAACCAAAAATATATGTTTCTTTATTTTCAAAACATTTCCCAAATACCAATATTCAGGTATGTGATATCTTCTGTTTCTGAGATAAAAGTATACTCATTGAAGGCATTCAACCCGTTTTCACCCTTATTCACCCCTCCGATTGGGATTTTCCGAAAACAAAAACAATATATGTCTCTTTATTTTTAAAGGGGATTCAAAATGCCAATGTTTACATCTGTATACTTTTTTTTGTGATTTACTGAACCCTTTCGTTCACTCTGAAGGATACCTACCTTCCTCACCTATCAGCAAAATTTCATGAGATCTATCTCTTGAGTCGTATCGGGTTCTTCGTCACTTGCTGAGGTAATCGTAATCTATCTACTCAAATGAGAGGTCTTATTCATAAAATATTTGTATTTTATTTTGTAAAATTTACTGAAAAACTAATAATTTGAAATCCATGTATAATTCGGACTCTCTCTTGTCCACTTAACACCACAATCATTTTTGCACAGAGGGGTCTTTAACTTAACTGCCTGATGGGCATCCTTACTAGAAACCATTGTCTCAGTTATTAAAGAAAGAAACGAAAGACTGGAAATCCTTAAATTCGGCTTCCATGTGAGGCTACATGTACCATCGTAATGATTCTTGATGGTCCAGCCGTCGTAACACGAACTCTAGACTCTGGGTATAATTAAGGCAGCCAATCGGTGGGTGCCACACAGTGGTTATACGGCATGGACCCTTAATTGAATCGATGTGACCTGCAACTATGTCATGGACCGACTTCTAAACTCCTAAGTTACAGTCATTGTGGATGATGACCGCAAGGAAAATGATGCTACAGTGGCATATGGCCTCAATCTATGTCCCTGAGCTTGATGACCCCATGACCATCCAAGTTTCTAAGCTGAAGGCTAAACACAATTAAGTTACATCGGTTGATGACCAAAGTTTCCACTTTACTAACCCCAGCACATTTACTGATCAATCAATCAAAGTCAAATAATGTAACAACAACAACGCTCAAAATACTTTGTGGCAGTAAAATCCATTACCTTCGGATATGTCCCCTTAATCGTTACGTTGACACTTAAATATTCCCAGAAAAATAAACTACGATTTCCAGAATGCATCTCCAAGTGATTCGCTAGCTTTAAAGTTATTTCACAAATACGGTTCCAATGAATTTAATAATTAAATAAATTGAAAAATGATTTAATGAATTCTTAATGAACAACAAATTCTATCTCCACGGACGAATGGTTTCTTTCACAAGTCCCTACTCAACGTTTGACGCAGTTATATTCAATTCATGTTTAATGTTTATCATCTATCATTATTTTGTAGCTGACAAAAAAATTACATCATTCATTTCCGATATTATATCTTGTTTCGTGACATCACATTTTAAATCTAACCTAACCCTGGCCATTGTTAATACTTGGATAACCCTAATAATCTAGTACAGACCAAAAGTAACTCGCCGTATAATGTAAGCCGAATACGATGTCATATCTTGTCAAAACATATCATAAAGTTTGTGCACCCTCACAAACAAAACAATCATCACTACCACCACTCTATATTTTGGACAACCCTGAAATTGGCTAACCTCGCTCATTATACTCTAACTTTAGGGTTTCAAATATACGTTACAATCTCAATTAAACAAATTCACAGTATCTAATAACCTAAGCGTTATTCCCGGATGAAAATTTCAACTAGATCCCGTAGTTAATGATATCCGCTGCCAAGAGTGCGATCACGTTTCAATGCGTAACACTCTACACATCTTCCGTTATACTAAATGTCCCCTATCGATCAGCTGGCGGCTTGAAACATACACGACCCTCCTCTGTCTGTCAGTTTCGACATGAAACACATGTCTTCGTCATACATTACTGGCTTTAAAGAATGAACCCCTTTGACTTCGCAAAATAGAATAAAAAAACTATATTCTGACCAAACAAATATGGACATAGATTTACTTTTAAATGTCCCACCATAATTGCACACGTCGCAAATTAATACCTTCGTGGATTCTCGCATTCTACTTTCCATCCCAAACATTATTAAAGTCTTCCTCGGGCTCCCACAAAGTCCCGGCATCATCTACAGGCTTCCAATCACCTGATTCACAATTCATATCTCAACTCATACAACAAATATAATCTCTGTTTCTCAAACTCAATGACTCTCACCGACAAAAGAACTGGAATAAAAATCCTTAGTAGAATCCACGACGCCTAATAACGAACAATACTTTAATAGTGAACAAGTTAGCATAAAATTATCTCGTATTTTAAAACTGGATTTTCGCAAAAATGACTGACAAATTTACTGTTATTATTTTCACTCAGACACGGTTTAAATGGACGTAGAATACGTTACACTTCGTGACAAAATTCACCGATCTGCATTACTCAACACTACACACAGCGCTTCCATCCGAATGAAAATGGGTAACCACGGATCCCTTTCGCACCAATTCCATAAAATTTCAACTGAAAATGTTTACGTCGAATAAGCGTCTTAATTTGACATCACAAAATATAGGCAATAAATTCATGGAACTGACGATCTACTTTGGACGTGATAACACTTCGAAACCCTCATTAATAACTTTTTACAACATTACAATGCACTCGCAATATTTTAAAATTTTATCCAGGCAGAAAATAAAACAGTTGACCCTTTTTCGTCATATTCTGACATTCACAAAGAAACAATATGGGTGACCGACTGCGTCATAAATACCCACTTCAAATACATATAAGTTTGACATGATGACACAAGATATAGTAGGCGTTAAGATGGCGTGTCACCTACCTTAAGTCACGCCAGCGTTCATCTTGGGGCTCACCGGCGACCCTTTTTCATTAGTTTAGCCATTTTTACATATCTGGCTGTACATTGCATTTTTCTTCCTTTTCCTGGAAATAAAGCATAAAAAATAAATGTCCTTCACTTGTCGTTTTTGTTAATCTCACTCGACTGATAGTATTTATTGACCGCACACGAATTAGTTTCCTTACCACACAAAAATTTATAAAAACTTATTCCGTGTCTTGACCGTCCTTTTTATACAATGACTTCTGCTCAAAGAAAAACTGTCTCCACAGGGAGTCAAGACCCCAGCCACACCGGTTAAAATCTGTTGGCTGGACTTGGTCTACTTGTCGATCAATTTACTGAGCAGTTCAACCCTCTGTCTTCAGCCTCACGATACAAAATGCAGGGGTTTCAACATGGTGTCCGTTCTATATTTACAGACAGTACCCCGTCTCTCCAGGCATTTTCCCTTTGACGCCAAGAAAATTTGCATAACTTTTTCGGCTTAAATGAACTGTATTTAAAAGAGTTTTTGATGTAACCACATACTTGCTACATTGTTAGCGGTAGTGTTCATGGACATTTAAAATTTATTCCTATTAAATTAACTGGTTAAATGACCTCATTTGATAGGCACTACTTTTTGTCGGCTTAGCGTGGGTGAGCTATACACGCGCGTCCATCTGAAATAATCCCCAGAAATGGATTAGCAGTCTCAAATCCGTCTTACTAAAGACCAAGTGTCTTATAGATAAATACAGCACCCTCATTATATTGCGTTCGTCACTAATTCTTCCATTTAATTTTATTTATTCAACATAAACTTTCTTCTGTATCCTTCCACATTCGAAACGTGCGGATGACGTCACATCTCAGAGCGTGGGACGGAAAGTAGCTACCTCTTTGCCACGTGTCTCTCCCGTGACATATATAAAAATTTCGAGCTTCCTATTCCAACTGACATGGGCCTCCTGTAATAATGTTCTTAGGGCACAAAGGTCATGAATTCAATATACTCACTCATTTTAAAAATTCAGCCCCCTTTTCAAACCCCCATTAATTGGACTTTCCAAAAACTAAAAATATGTGTTTCTTTATTTTTAAAGGAGATCCCAAATACCAATTTTCAGGTCCGTGATATCTTCAGTTTATGAGATATAAGTATCCTCATTAAAGGCAATCAACCCCTTTTTCACCCCGCCTATTGGGGTTTTCCGAAAACAAAAAATACGTTTTTCTTAATTTTTAAAGGAGATTCTAAAAACCGAATTCTACATCTATAATCTTTAAAGTTTTGAGATATAGATACACTCATTTTAAAAATACAGACCCCTTCTCAACCCCCATTAATTGGACTTTCCAAAAACCAAAAATATGTTTTCTCTTTATTTTTAAAGGAGATCCCAAATACCAATTTTCAAGTCCGTAATATCTCCAGTTTCTGAGATATAATTATCCTCATTAAAAGCAATTAACCCCTTTTTCACCCCGCCTATTGGGGTTTTCCGAAAACAAAAAATACGTGTTTCTTTATTTTTAAAGGAGATTATAAAAACCGAATTTTTCATCTATAAACTTTAAAAGTTTTGAGATATAGATACACTCATTTTAAAAATTCAGCCCCCTTTCAACCCCTCCCCCCGTTAATTTGATTTTCCAAAAACAAAAAATTCACGCTTCATTGTTTTTAAAGGAGATCCCAAACACCAATTTTCAGGTCTGTAATATCTTCAGTTTCTGAGATATAAGTATCCTCATGAAAGGCATTGAACCCCTTTTTCACCCCCTTTTCACCCATCCTATTCGGATTTTCCGAAAACAATAAAAATACGTGTTTCTTTATTTTTAATGAAGATTCTAAATACCAATTTTTACATCTGTAAACTTTAAAAGTTTTGAGATATATACACACTCATTTTAAAAATTCACCCCCTTTTCACCCTCCCATTAATTGTATTTTCCCAAAACAAAAAATTCGTGTTTCTTTACTTTTAAGAGAGATCAAAAGTACCAATTTTCAGGTCTGTAATATCTTCAGTTTCTGAGACATAAGTACCGGTATCCTGATGAAAGGCTTTCAACCATTTTTCACCCTTCCTATTGGGATTTTGCGAAAACAAAAATATGTGTTTCCTTATTTTTAAAGAAGGTTTTAATTACCAATTTTTACATCTGTGAACTTCTAAAGTTTTGAGATATAGATACACTCATTTTAACATTTCACCTCCCTTTTCAGCACCCTAGGCGACGGAATATCCAAAAATCCTGTCTTATCGAGCACCTACATCTTAATGTGAATGTATCCCCAAAATTTCATTTCTTTACGTCCAGTAGTTTTGGTCGGCGATGATGAATCAGTCAGTCAGTCAGTCAGTCAGTCAGTCAGTCAGTCAGTCAGTCAGTCAGTCAGTCAGTCAGTCAGGACAAGTTATTTTATTTTTAAAGGAGATTCTAAAAACCGAATTTTACATCTATAAACTTTAAAAGTTGTTTAAGTAAGCATAACACTCCTGATTTGAAAAAATCCTGTGCTCCAGTTAGCTGTGTGTCCTTTTGCAATTGTGCCCTTCTCAAGATTCGTCTTATGCGTGCAATATATATTTATATTAAGTGCCCTTGCTGGCAAGATGTAGTGTTTTCAGTGCACTATGTCTTCTAGTATGGGCTAGAATAAATTTGTTACTCTCATTGATCTGTCTCAGTCTTATCCTTGGCTTTGGCAGTATGAAAGTGGCTGAGGTATGGGTGATGCTAGTAATGCCATTCCTTATGCAGACAGTCCCTGCTATGAATGGTATGAATTTGTCGCTCATATAGTCGGTTAGTGCACGCATTTCAGTGGTCTTGGCAGACTGATATGCAATACCAACTTCTCGCTATGTGATGAAAGCAACGTTAAACTACCTCCCTCCTCATTTCCCGAGTACTCAACTTTTGTAACACCTAGGCCATCTATGACAGCTTATGGTGGACCTGTTGAGGATCAAACCAGCCTTCTGGCTGAATAACCAACATACATACATGCATATACCTACATATTAAAATCAATGCGATTTGTGAAACATAATGCAGGTCTTGTTTAATATTTAATGTCAATCCTACCTACACCATGTCCTAAATTAAGTAGCAGTAATCATGTTGACTTACAAGTTTAAACTTGTCTTATGCAGTAGGAAAAAGAAGAGGTAGAGGTTCAAGAATAAAAAAATTCAAGTTTTAAAGTTCATCCTCTTTACTAATTCAGGAATTGAAGTTGTTATTTAAACCAAGCCAGTTGACACACAGTTCATTTCCATAACGACGAATAACACGTTCGATTAAATAGTGATTAGGACAATTTGTTTTCTGCAGTTCTTCGACGTAGAATCCTCCTTCAGTAGGCAGTTCCTAAGACCGCGAAGTAAATACGTAACTGGATTAGTAAGCGTAACACTCCTGATTTGAAAAAATCCTGTGCTCCAGTTAGCTGTGTGTCCTTTTGCAAATATAGACTTGTGTTTGCTGATGCCAACGAAATCACTTTTTTAAAGCGATGGCGGCCAGGATCAGCCGTTTTGATTACAAGATGTATAGCATCTAAGCGTGGTGCATTCTTAGTAAATAGACGTGGCTTTGTGCCATAGTGCTATGAGGTGTATCGTTATAGGTAGACACGAGTCTAGGTAGTAGTCTATTCCAACGATAAGAAAATTTGCTGTAAATTCACGCCACATTATTGTTTTGAGCGTACGATTAAAGCGTTCTACAACACTTGCCTTGAGATTGCTGTACGTAGAGTAGTGATGAATGCCAAGTAACTTGAGGTAAGAAGAAAAATGATTGTTGTAAATCTCTATACGTTAATCGGTTTGAAAGAGCCTTGGGCAGCGTTTTGATTGTTCAACAATATGTTTAAGTGCGTCTTTGACTTGAGCTACTGTCTTAGAACGCACAGGTTGTTCAAAAGCAAACTTAGAGTACACATCGATGACCGTAAATAGATACTTATACCCCTTATTGTTAGAGGCATATGAATCATTTCTACTTGCCAGAGATCATATTTTCGACGTGTAATAACGAGTCTGCAATATTGGGTGAGACGAGCTGGTTTATGTAACTCGTGTGCGATGCTTATCTTTACGGGTGAGGTTTTAACTTGACCCGCCATTTCTGAATAATACCCGCATGACCTACTTCTCTCTCTATGTCTAGAATTTTTGATTCGTGACCTATGTGACCAGCATCTTGCGAGGCTCTTAGAGGTTATAATCGTTCTACGAGTAAGTTAGTGTCGTTGGTGTATCTTATGTCTATATATGGCATCAAATTCTTCTAGATAACATTAAGACCACGTGCAGTCGGTTGATGTGAAGAAACCAGCTAAGAAATAAACTTTCGATACTTACGACTCATATTTCCTTTTACAGCTTCTCTCCTCTTGTAATTACGTGGTGTTGCGTCAGTAGCAAAAAGTATTGCCTTATATTTTTTAAGATCATCTTGAATATTATATCCTTGTCAGGTATTCGTGAGAAAAGAAGTTATAAGAGAATTTTAGTAGGTTTATAGGTAAACACCCTTTACGATGAGACTGTTGTCATTAATCTTAACATTTGCATTACCTATCCACAAACTGTCGTCTTCATATCGAATACCGTAGGTTGTGTCAGTTTGTCCTATGAAGAGATTTTCTATACAACGAACAAAGAGTGATCCATAGATATTTTGAATAAAAGTCTTAAACTGATTACGTACTCTGGTGTGATCATAACCTCAGGCAAAGAAGGTAGATCATGTGATGATGTAGTGGGTACTCAGCAATAACATCTGTAGTTACAAACTTAACTCGCTTAGGTGATGAAGTATCGTTAAGTTCTTCTTCCTCATCCCCTTCTTCATTCCTATCCTGCTTCTCCTCTTCCTCGTCCTGCTTCTCTTCTTCTTCTTCTTCGGAATATTCTTGTTCTTGCTTCCCTTTATAATGCGATGTTTCAATAGAAACAGAATTTGTAGTAGACTTGGGAAATGAAGTAGAATTAAAAATGTCTTCCATTGGTGAACCTAGTTGCGTTTTCAAAAAGAAATCAATGTCTGTTTCAATACGCTTAAGCTCTTTAGATTTCCACGAATATTGTTTCAAGCACGGATTACATGTTGTGTAATCCCTTTGATGGATGTTGTCATGATGACGGTATTCGATCAAGTGGAGTCTGTAACTCTGTGTTGATGCATACAAGATGATAAAAATCCATGCGATACCGTCCATAATGAATATCGCCTTTTTATCAATAACTAAAAAGCCGTAGCGATGTGATGACCAGCATGTATCACACATGCGTTTAAAGTCATTGAAAGCCATATCGTGATAACATGATCATCATATACGTACATGTCGCATGTTGCGCTCAACTTGCCGAAAAAGCACAATATTATTTGAGTTGTCGCGCATCAACTGATCAGGCACACGAGAATAGGTTTGACATAAATAGAAGCAATCTACAAATATATGCGCGAATAACGTTTTGCTGTTCTGCAGCGAAATCATCAAAGACCATAAGAAAATTCTGAAGCACATCATCCAGTGATGGTACTTGCTCCTGTGCCATATCATCTTTAACCAGATCGTACACTACGATTTGTAGAATAGTATACAGCGTTTGATAGAGTGACTTTGCGAAAACGTAAATATTTTCGAAGCGTATGCCATTTAAAAATGTAATGAGCGTCAGTAAAAGATTTGTTTCCTCGCATCCCGATGGGCCAGTTATAATACATCGAATAGTAAAAGGAAATAACGTTCCATGACCTATTTGTGTAGTTGTACCAGAACTAGGTAAGAGATGTGGTACTATGTCACTATGTCTTGCTGCTTTATAATCTTCATGGTAACTGAATAATAAAGTAGCCCATAGTAATGTATCGTCGTTGCTGGGTCAAAACCTCCTATGTGATAATATTTTTGGAGATATAGTGATCCGCAGCACATACATTATGAAGAGTGAGAATGCCTTGACAATATTCACACAATATTGCACCTTAGATGACAGAAAATTACCGGCCAAATGTCAAAGCTAAAATTTATCACATAGGAGGTTTTGTCCCGGCAGCAACGATATATATATCAAATGAAACGTACAGAATGGTGAAACAACGATATCCAAATGTTAGGAAGAAGGAAACTAAACCGTTGGATGAAAAGAAGTTGTAGTGGCTGCAAGAGAAGCTACTCGAGGGGAATACAATCCGCTAGCAGCCATTACTAAGGCACTAGTCGCAGAAAGAGCGAGAATTTCTTCAAAGTGTAGAGCAATGTTTTGCAAACGGGCACGAATTATTCCTGTACCACAACGCGGAGGATTTCTTCCTGCGCTGTTTGCTTTGTCTAGCAGCTTTAAGGTCTTTGCTGGGTGGTGCTCGTGCTATAGCAAGAACTGTTAAGGCTGTAGAAGAAGCGAAGCGACATGTGAAGGAGTGTGAACACCATAACAAGACAATGGAGGCAATTGCATTACGAGGCAAAGACGTACATAAAAAGCTAGCGCCATACAAAAAAGGGCTTGGTATCTACATATCACCAAGAACATCTACTGAATGCACTAATACATCGAGCTCTAACCCGCGAAGAAGGTTTTACGTTTGCTAAACAATTTGGAATTCATTATTTTCGCGATATGTATATGCGCGATCAACTACCAGCATGCCCACGTAAACTTGAAGTCAAAGCCACCTCCGTACAGTCCGTGAAGGCCCTTGGAGGAGTGGAAGGTGAACTTGAGGGTGCTGTAATTAACTTGGACAACAGTCGCGGATATGGGACTCATTACGTTGCCTACGTAAAACGTAAAGTATGGTATTTCGATATCTATTTAGACTTACCTCCTCCATTTGAGCTCATACGTTATTTCGGAAGCAGTGCAGACATTGTTCACAATGAAAACCTTGTGCAAAAGTGCAATACACGCATGTGTGGACAGTTATGTCGTATGTTCTTATATCAGACCCAGACAGTAAACAAATAACATCAGTGTGCACGTGATGACCAACGGTGTAACAACGTTCGCTGTACGCGGTGGACCTGAAAAAACCGTCTACTTTAATCTACCGATCGAACTCGGTCATCATTCACATAGTCTTGGACTCGTGTCGTTTGAAAGCTGCAATAAAATCTATAATGGGCGTGATGGCGTAAACAAGTACTATTACCATGAGTATGTGCTAACGCTACCGTCAGGCAGTTATTAGTTATTCACTAGACGATATTCATGACTTCATTGAAAGTACGTTAATTGAACAGTATGCTGTAGAGAATAATAATAATTACAGGTTCATCAATTAATGTGAGGAACGTCACACATTCAGTCTTCATTCAAGATTGACTTCAAATCACAACCTGATTCAAGTGGACCATTGCTTGGATTTTCACCAAGAGAGCTCACGACGAACCTACGATATGAGTCTGATCTACCTATAACACACTTCGATGATCATCATGTAAACATCCCTTGTAATATTATTACAGACTTGTATAGTAATCAACAACATTCACATGTCCTGCATGACTCTATTATTACAGAGGAAGTTCGTTACACTATTCGTGAGAAACCGTCAGTAGTTCTTTATCATCCCGTGTCTCAAAAACACATTAGTAACATCACTCCTAGGCTTGTGAATAAACATCATGAGCTCAGTTATTTAGATCGACACACGTAAGTAGCTTACAAACTTCATCTTAAACGAGTATGAAAAAACTATAAAACACGGTGTATATTCAGGAGACATGCTACATGTTTGCGAATACTCAATGAGTTAACAGATGACCATAAGCAAATTCTCGTAGATTTAGGTACACGCTACTACAACAAAATGGAAGAAATGCTAGACGTTATGAACACAGCAGAAACTCATGATGGTGTAGAACGAAGTGAGCTTCATTATTATCAACCTTTTAGGTTTCGACTCAGTAACAATGATGAGATTCGTTTTATAATTAATCAGCAAGAAGTATACACCCTACCACACGAAAGCTACCTCTATATTGAAGGACGCCTAGTTAAAGCAGATGGAAGTGGACCAAGCACATCTCATCTAAACAACCATGATCTAGCTTTTCTCTTTTCTGAAGCAAGTTATGAAGTAATAATATGGATATAGACAGATCGAAGAATGTTCGTATTTCAAATGAAATTAAAGTCTACCATTCTTATAATGATGAAGAAAGTAATCTTTTACGGATGGCAGGATTGTGTCCGAAAGCTAATATCAACTGGATGATTAATCAGGACGCTTCTTCTTCTGGTATGTTACCATTAAAACACATTCTCGGCTTTGCTAATGATTTTAGACGTATTAAAATCAACGCAAAACAAGAGCTAATTCTGATGCGCGATCGAAGTGATTACAATTCTCTTAATGCAGCAGAATCACCAGTAGACTCGAAATTTACTGTTCATCGTTTATTGTGGTTGATTTCATACGTAACATTATCTGATCGAGGAAACCTTCGATTGCTCAAGATTGTAGAAAATGATACACCATTACCTATACGGTTTCGAAGTAAGGAGCTGAACGAGTATCCTGTGTTACCACCTACAAACCAGCAGAGCTGGGCTGTTAAAACGACACGTTGTACTGAAAAGCCTTTGTACATTATTTTTGGATTTTGAAACCCATCGTAAATTCAACCATGAAAAAGATAGCTCACAGTTTGATCACTGTAAATTAAGAAATATTAGACTATATCTTAACGGAATTACGTATCCCTTCGAAAACATGGCCATTAATTTTGAGAATAATAAATTTGGGTTGCTTTATGACATGTTTTGTAAATTCAAATCATCGTTTTATAGAAAGAAGATAGTCCGCTATTTTCGCCCGAAGAATTTAAAATCAAAGCACCGATTTTAGTTATATACTGCTCTTATCATGAAGAAACTATAAAGGAAACTCCTGTCGATATTACAATTTCAAACATCTGAATATATTCCTGCTAACACAACATCCCATTGTCTTATTATTCATATGAGTGATGTCACTTACCATCTACTAACGAATATTGTTCCAAGACTATACATTAAGATAGCCCCTCAGCATGATCATTAGTGTGTGCTTCTACACAGTACACTATGGAACGGAGAGAAGGAAAAGACTACACGGTTACAAACAATCGTCTTGATAACAAACAAAACTGTGAATGTGCATCCTGTTCGCCCAAAATCGAAACTAATATGCTACATTTTTTTCCTCACTCAAATAAGTGAGGCTATTAAGGTGTTCTATAAACTTAAAACCTTATATAAGATGTCGAAACATCTGATTCAGTGTTTACCACCAGGATTTTTATCTACGTACGCTGCTCCTTTCGTATATCCTTTTTGGGACATCCTACCTCTCCACAGTAAGATGTCATCGATATAGCTTCATGCAGACGCTGTCGACGACATTACAAGCATCGAGGAGAAAATCGCGTCGATTGGGATGGACCTAAACCGAATATTGTAAATTGTAGGCGGTATATGCATGAAATTTTCCCCTTCTTTACAGTACCTGAAAATAATTCTTAAAGGAACTAAACACATGGATGACATCAAGGTAAGAACTTCATCAACTCCATTGCGAAACATAACATGCAGAGTATATTTTGAAAACTTAATTTCATTAACAAAAATTATCTTGTTTAATTTTAATGTTGCAGTGGGCATTACAATCCTGGAAGCATGCTACCTCTTCACAGTAACATGTTAAGGAGTACAGCGTCCTTGCCGCCAGCATAACGAAGAATATAGTATAACCGGTAGTAGTCTATTTAATTTTGTAAATAATTACACAATAAATATTTCATTAAATTTAAATTGTTCTGCTTATTGCATTCCCTTTGCCTCCTCACACTTATCAAATGTTTTACTAGTCGTCGCCATTTTAGTTTTATGAAAATGTAGGGTGAAGAACTACTAGTTCTCTTTTTACCACAACCGTTGTTCGTCTCTTACGACTCTCGCATCCAACCTCCCTTAGTCACCTCATGTTATTTCAATGTCGACCGCACAGTATCCCCTTGCTTCTAAACACATACATACAAAAGTTTAAAACTAGCGCCTATGTCATCCGTCATGTATGCATCCGTGCGAAACCTATCAAGAGGATGGAAAACTGCTTGTCATTTCCTTGTATATATTGCGCACCCCGCAATCCTATTTTCTCCCACGGCTAACAGAGTGCGTGAATAATCCGTTTTACAGTAACTTGCAAACTCGACGTCAGAGTGTATCTCAAGCTGATGTACATGTGCACATGCGCAGTAGCTATCCGCCCCCCCCCCCCCCGCAGTTATGTCTCTTGCGAAATCTGATGGTCTTTTTATTACAGTAACTCATGAAGTCGCCATGAGAGCGCACTGATGTGCGTCTAGCGGGATCTGATAATCATTTGTTTACAGTAATTCACGAAAGTCGTCATAAGAGCGCACTGTTATGTTTCTAGCGGGATATTTGTTTACTGTAACTCACGAATACGCCGCGAGAGTGCGGTGATATGTCTCTTCCCTCCCCCACACAGCTGTGCAAGGATCACACCTTCAGATTTTGCGAAGGAAGGCCAGCGTATCAACCGTCTGGACCACTCAGCCTTGCAGGATAAGGGAGGTGGTGGTATACGATTTCTAATTACTAGATTGTGTGCCAAAAATTCTCGATTAAATTCCAATCCTTTCCGCAGGGTTCATATGGAGTGAGTGCATATAACGCTGTTGATGGTGATTTGTCTGTCGGACGGAGACGTAAAGCTTTGAGCAGACCTCTCGATGCTATTCGGCAGGAGAAGGCTATATGCCACTATCGGGTTTTACCCTATCCTTCCTACTATCATATATAAAGTCGTTCATTTCATCTTATTTCTTCCCTGATGAATTTGACGTTATAAAAGTCCATCTTGACATTCATCTCACCACAAACCCGACACCGTAGAGAAACGGGACAAGGAATGGACACACGTTAGGTTATAACGTCATGCACCCTTAGCCAGCAGACGACATTTCAAATCACCCACGCTGTGACGTCACAGTTCTGTAAGGAGAAGGCCTGCGCGTTCCGTTATGTAAAGATAAGCATGCATTTTTAAATCGCCCCCGCTTATTACGTCCCAGCTTCGTCACACCTCCAAGAGAAGACGGCGAACAGCCTGTGTGATGTTTGGTTACCGTTTGTGGGCAAGGTGTGACGTCACAGCTCTGTCAGGAGAAGGCCTGCGCGTTCGGTTATGTAACGATAAGGATGCATTTTATGTCACCGCGCTTATTAAGTCACAGCTCCGTCACTCTTCGAAGGGAAGACGACAAAGAACCTGTGTAGGTTAGGTTACCATTCGTTGCCAAGGTTAGGTTAACACACTTTTTAAGCACACCTACTAGTCACCTCACTAGTTCGGCTCTTACAAAGGGAACACGTAAATAGCCTGTCTGAGATTAGATTAGCGTTTCTCGTAGGGAGGTTAGGTTAACAGGTCAACATGGCGTCATGATATCAACTACCAGTCACCTAAACGATTGGAATCCTCCAAGGGTAACCTGTGTGAGGTTACGTTAGCGTTCATGCGCAAAGTTGTGTTAACACGTCATAATGACGTCTTAACCTCATCTGCAGGTACTTTAACCGATTTGTGGCACCTCCATGGGCTCCTGAGCGGTTCGGCTCCCCCAAAGGTGCCTGTGACCTTTCTGACTCGTCTCCTCCACGGGGGACCCGTCCGATTCGGCTCCTCCAAAATTACCCGAAATATTAGCATTGCCCTCGTACGTAGGGGTATGAAGTAATCACCTCATCTAAGGGTCAAAAACACTTCAGGTTGGCCAGTGAGATTAGCATTGCCCCCCTACGTATGGGTATGCCTAGGGGTCAAAAGCACCCCAGATCATTTCCTGAACAATTAGGCCCCTCCAATGGAGTCGGTGATGGGCTTGCTATCGTACGCAAGGTTATGACTTTATTCCGCGTCTTAACCTCGCCGAGAGGTCACTGAACCCGGGTACGAATATACGTAGGTACACTACTTGGGGTCAAGAACCCCATAGGTACACTACTAGGGGTCAATGGCCTTGTTGGAAAATGCTGATTCAGTACCCAATGTTTTAGAACATACTTTGCCCTTCCGCTAATGTAAATAACGGAAATATGTGTTTCAGTCTAAAGGAAATTTGTTAACATTTAATGTAAATTTATATCAATCGGCTGACCAAAATGAACATTGCAAATTTCATATCTTCGATTTCTCATTCTTTAGCAAGGTATCGAGTATATCGGAAACGTATTCGAAATGTAAGGTCCCGTTTTCAACACCCTGTTCATTTTCGTCTTCATTTGCAGTTTCATTTATCTAAGTAAACCAGCAAATTATCAGTATTAGACCAAACCAAACCAATCCCCACGGCACGGCACTTAACGCCCTTGAAAGGTCTTTGGCCTGCCCAGCGACCGCTATTCAGCCCAAAGGCCTGCAGATTACGAGGGACCGTGCGGTCAGCACGACGCATTCTCTCGGCCGTTATGCTGGGCTTTTCAGACCGGGGCCGCCATCTCACGGTCAGATAGCTTCTCAATTCTAATCACGTAGGCTAAGTGGACCTCGAACCAGCCTCAGGTCGAGAGAAATATTCCTGACCTGGCCGGGAATCGAACCCGGGGCCTCCGAGCGAGAGGCAGTTACGCTACCCCTACACCACGGGGCCGGCCTATCAGTAATAGGCCTGTGGAAATTTCTCATGATTTCTGTAGATACATACGACCTACCGTACTATGATTAGTATGGACATACCTTTGACCGATCGCACCGGAAGCAATCCAAGTGGGCCTGTTCCGTATATTCTAAAGAATAATTTACGTCAGTAGGCCTAGGATGAACTGATTCAGTAGATGCGTTGGACTCTACGAGTGCTCCGAAGATATTAGCCCCGAAGTCTGGCGGTAAGGTTCGTTATTCCCCTGAATCGGGAAATATCCATTACTGAGCTTTTTCCCTCTTCATTATAACGAATAACATGTTACAATTTTATACTCATACATGTAAATACCTGTACAAGCAAGAGTGCTAATTCCAATATTCTTTTAGTTCTGCCAGCAACAGAAACTATTTTATTCTTCGGCTCATCACATAAAGAACTGGTCTAAAAATAAAACTCACAAGTATGCACTACTTACAGTACGAAATTTGCCACCGAAGTAATGGTGTTACTGACAGAGAGGTGAACTATCGTAAGAGTCAATACGATGCGACGGCATAATGCTGAACTATTGTATGAACACATACAATTGTTCACCACTGCATTCTCCTTGCACATATGATGATTTCACATAGCTTACCTTCATTCATGAGAAACATACGCATTCAATAGTGTATCCCTAGAAAGGCACGATCTAAACAAGCCACATGCGGTAAGAATTTCAGAATCGCCTTTTTTTGCACTTACGACAGTTTACCTCTGACGTTCAGAGTTAATAATGTCGTCAGTCAGACATTTGGTGTCCTTTTTTTGAAAAGTAAAACATTTTGATTGCAAATGATATTCTATGTCTTATTCAGTGTGGTATTATTCCGCCCGGATATATAGATATTATTAAGAGTTTTGGTATGAATTGTTAATAATCGTTTGTGACATTGTTTCAATTTTCAGCTTACACTGGTTTCTCTAGGCTATTACATTTCTATTTGCTTATATTATTTAGTACTATGGTTCTGTTTTTTTGTGTCGGACTGAGTAGCTCAGACGGTAGAGCGCTGGCTTTCAGAGCTCAATTGGCGGGTTCGAGTCCGATGGTATTTGAAGATGCTCAAATACGCCAGCCTCATGTCGGTAGATTTACCGGCACCTAATGAAACTCGTGAAGGACAAAATTTCAGCCCTTTGGTGCCTCCGAATATCGTAATAGTAGTTAGAGTGCCGTAAAATCAGTAACATTACTCTTGCAGTAGTATTTGTTTCGTTCAGATATACTGGAAAAATGAACCCTAGAAGATTTTCGATTTACTTTCTACAGATTATTTTTTATGTTTGCTTGTAAAAGGTCCCTTGAGCTCATGCAGGGGACAATCTATATATATAAAATAGCTTGTCCTGACTGACTGACTGACTGACTGATTCATCATCGCCGAGCCAAAACTACTGGACATAAAGAAATAAATTTTGGGGATATATTCATATTATGATGTAGGTGCTCGCTAAGAGAGGATTTTTGGATATTCCTTCGGTAAGGGGGTGAAAATGAGGGTGAAATTTTAAAATGAGTGTATCTATATCTCAAAACTTTAAAAGTTTACAGATGTAAAAATTGGTATCTAGAATCTTCTTTAAAAAAAAGGAAACACACGTATATTTTTGTTTTCAGAAAATCCCAATATGAGGGATGAAAAAGGGTGAAAATGGGTGAAAATGGGTTGAATGCCTTTAATCAGGATCCTGGTACTTATATCTCAGAAACTGAAGATATTACAGACCTGAAAATTGGTACTTTTGATCTCTTTTAAAAATAAAGAAGCACGTATTTTTTTGTTTTTGTAAAATCCAATTAATGGGAGGGTGAAAAGGGGGTGAATTTTTAAAATGAGTGAATCTATATCTCCAAACTTTTAAAGTTTGCAGATGTAAAAATTGGTATTTAGAATCTTCATTAAAAATAAAGAAACACGTATTTATTTGTTTTCGGAAAATCGCAATAGGAGGAGTGAAAAGGGGTGAAAAATGGGTTGAATGCCTTTAATGAGGCTACTTATATCTCAGAAACTGAAGATATTATAGACCTGAAAATTGGTGTTTGGGATCTCCTTTAAAAATAAAGAAACACGTACTTTTCTTTTTGTGGAAAATCCAAATAATAGGGGGGGGGGGTGAAAAGGGGGTGATTTTTTAAAATGAGTGTGTCTATATCTCAAAACTTTTAAAGTTTATAGATGTAAAAATTGGTATTTAGAATCTCCTTTAAAAATAAAGAAACACGTATTCTTATGTTTTCGGAAAATCCCAATAGGAAGGGTGTATAAGGGTGAATAATTGGTTGAATGCCTTTCATGAGGCTACTTATATTTCAGAACCTGAAGATATTACAGACCTGAAAATTGGTATTTTGGATCTACTTTAAAAGTAAAGAAACACGTAATTTTTCGTTTTTGGAAAATCCAAATGTTGAGGGGTGAAAAGGGGGGGGGGTGAATTTTTTAAAATGAGTGTGTCTACATCTTAAAACTTTAAAATGTACAGATATAAAAGTCTTTAGTTAGAATCTCCTCTAAAAATAAAGGAACACTTTTTTTTTTGTTTTCTGTAAATCCTAATAGGAGGGGTGTAAAAGGGTGAAGAATGGGTTGAATGCCTTAATTGAGGATACACATATCTCAGAAACTAAAGATATTACAGAACTGGTAATTTGCATATGGGATCTCCTTTAAAATTAAGAAACACACGTATTTTTTAGTTTTTGGAAAAGCCAATTAATGGCGGTTAAACAGGAGTGACAAATTGGGGTGAATTTTTTGAAAGACTATATCTACAGAATATCTTGGAAACGTAAAATGTTACAGACGTAAAGAGTGGGTGTAAATCTCCTGTAAATGTAAAGAAATATAGATGATTTGTTTTTGGAAACTCCACTTAAGGGGAACTTAAAAGGGGTGAAATTTTAAAATGAGAATATTTACAGTATATCTAAAAAAACTTAACATGTTACAGAAGTGAAAATGGTATTTTTTATCTGTATTAAACATAAAGAAACGTGTACTTTTAGTTTTCGAAAATACCACTTGGGTGGAAGGGGGGGGCGGGTAAAAGTGACTGAAAATGGTGATGAATTCTTTTAATTAGGCTACTGATATCTCAAAAATGAAGATGTTACAGACGTGAAATTTGATATTTGCAATCTGCTTTAAGAGTAAGGAAACACGTATTCTCGGAAAATCCAATGAGGGGGGGGGGGGGTGAGAGAATTGAAAAATTAATTGACTGAATTGTATGAGAATACATACATCTAATAAAAACTAAAGTTGTTACAGACGTGAAAATCCTTATTTGGACCTCCTTTAAAAACAAAGAAGAACGCGTTTTGGTGGGGAAACCATCTTGGAGGGCGGGAGTGTAAAGGAGTTGAATTCCTTTCATGAGGACACATAAATAGAAAACTGAAGAAGTTAGAGTCGTGATAATTGGTATTTAGAAGATCCTTTACTATTAAAGAAACAAGTATTATTTGCGGGAAAATTCACTTAAGGGGGGGGATTATTGTGAAATGAAGTGAAAAAAATTGAATTATTTTTATGGGGATACTTATATCTCAAAACTGAAGGTAATAGACGTGAACATTGGTGTTTGGAATCTCCCTTAAACATAAAGAAACAAGCATTCTTTTAATTTGTATGGTGGGGGGGGGGGGGGTTGGCGGTAAATAAACTTAACTTCGGTGGGGTGTGGAAGGAGGTGAGACAAATTGATTTTACTGTTATTAATGTACTTATAAGGATCCTCCGTTGCTCAGGCGGCAGCGCGCTGGCCTCTCACAGCTGGGTTCCGTGGTTCAAATCCCGGTCACTCCATGTGGCATTCATGCTGGACAAAACGGAGGCGGGACAGGTTTTTCTCCGGATACTCCGGTTTTCCCTGTCATCAGCCATTCCAGCAACACATAATAATAATAATAATAATAATAATAATAATAATAATATTCCGGACCGTCGTCAAATGTGCGGACCGCGCTGGAAACGGCTCCTGGACGGGTAATGACTAAGAATGCAGTCCGGCCGCGGGTTCAGTGCAGCCAAGGCACCCAATATGACACCACGCCGGATCTCCTGAAGGATTTTATCCATATTAAAAATATTATAGGAAAAGATGGCAAAGATTTACGGACCCAACTCACCGGCAGGAATACCTGAGCCTAGCCCGGGAAGTACGAAATCGATTGCTGGAAAGGAAGATTTAAGAGTGGCAGGAAACGTGCCGTAAAATCATAGAAAACCAGTCAGATCGGGAATTTTGGTGGATTCTCGCAGCAAACGAGTCAGATCGCGAATTTCGGCGGATTATATATCTAATACAATAAGCATTCAATTATACATTTCAGTATAATACCGTAGCGAAGCACGGGTATCTTGCTAGTCTATATATATAAAGTAACTTGTCCTGACTGACTGACTGACTGACTGACTGACTGACTGACTGACTGACTGACTGACTGACTGACTGACTGACTGACTGATTCATCATCGCCGAGCCAAAACTACTGGACATAAATGAATGAAATTTTGAGGATATATTCATATTAAGATGTAGCTGCTCGCTAAGAGAGGATTTTTGGATATTCCGTCGCTAAGGGGGTGAAAAGGGGGTGTGAAATTTTAAAATGAGTGTATCTTATCTCAAAACTTTAAAAGTTTACAGATGTGAAAATTGGTATTTAGAATCTTCTTTAAAAATAAGGAAACCCGTATTTTTTATTTTCAGAAAATACCAATAGGATGGGTGAAAGAGGGTGAAAAACGGGTTGAATGCCATTAATGTAGCTACTTATATTTCAGAACCTGAAGATATCCAATCCAATTAATGCGAGGGTGAAAAGTGAGGTGAATTTTTAGAATGAGTGCATCTATATCTCAAAAGTTTTAAAGTTTAGAGATGTAAAAATTGGTATCTAGAATCTTCATTATAAATCAAGGAACACGTAGTTTTTTGTTTTCGGAAAATCCCAATAGGAAGGGTGGAAAAGGGTGAAAAACGGGTTGAATGCCATTAATGTAGCTACTTATATTTCAGAACCTGAAGATATTACAGACCTGAAAACTGGTGTTTGGGATCTCCTTTAAAAATAAAGAAACACGTATTTTTTTAGTTTCGGAAAATCCAATTAATTGGGGGGGTGAAAAGGGGGCGAATTTTTAAAATGAGTGTATCTATATCTCGAAACTTTTAAAGTTTATAGATGTAAAAATTGGTATTTAGAATCTCCTTTAAAAATTAAGAAACATGTATTTTTTGGTTTTCGGAAAATCCCAATAGGAAGGTTGGAAAAACGGTGAAAAAAAGTTTGAATGCCTTTAATGAGGCTACTTATATTTCAGAACCAGGAGATATTACAGACCTGAAAATTGGTATTTGGGATCTACTTTAAAACTAAAGAAGCAGGTATTTTTCGTTTTTGGAAGATCCAAATAATGCGGGTGAAAAGGGAAGGTGAACTTTTAAAATAAGTGTGTCTACATCTTAAAACTTTAGAAGTTTACAGATGTAAAAATTGGTATTTAGAATCTTCCTAAAAATTAAGGAAAACGTATTTTTTTGTTTTCTATAAATCCCAATAGGATGGGTTTAAAAGGGTGAATAATAGGTTGAATGCCTTTAATGAGGATACATATATCTCAGAAACTGAAAATATTACAGAACTGAAAATTTGTATATGGGATCTCCTTTAAAAACAAAGAAACGCGTATTTTTTTGCTTTTGGAAAATCCAATTAATGGCGGTTGAACAGGAGTGACAAATTGGGGTGAATTTTTTGAAAGACTATACCTACAGAATATCTGAGAAACGTAAAATGTTGCAGACGTAAAAAGTGTGTATTTGGAATCTCCTGTAAATGTAAAGAAACATAGGTGATTTGTTTTTGGAAACTCCACTCGAGGGGAACTAAAAGTGGTGAAATTTTAAAATGAGAATTTCTACAGTATATCTCAAAAAGTTAACATGTTACAGAAGTGAAAAATTGTATTTTTTATCTTATTAAAAATAAATAAACGTGTATTTTTAGTTTTCGGAAATATCACTTGGGTGGAGGGGGGGTAAAATTGACTGAAGATAGTGTTGATTTCTTTTAATTAGGCTACTGATATCTCAAAAATGAAGATGTTACAGACGTGAAATTTGATATTTTGAATCTTCTTTAAAAAATAAGAAAAGCGTTCTCCGAAAATCCAATGAGGGGGGAGGTGAAATTATTGAAAAATTAATAGACTTAATTGTATGAGAATAATTACATCTAATAAAAACTATATTTATTACAGGCGTGAAAATTTGTATTTGGATTTCCTTTAAAATCAAAGAAAAACGCGTTTTGGGGGGGAATAATCTTGGGGGGGGGGCGGGAGTGAAAAGGAGTTGAATTCGTTTCATGAGCACACATAAATCAAAAACTGAAGAAGTTAGTGTCGTGATAATTGGTATTTAGAAGATACTTTACCATTAAAGAAACGAGTTTGTTGGAGGAAAATTCACTTAAGGGGGGGGGAGTGTGAAAGATGTGAAAAAAGTGAATTTTTTTTATGAGGGTACTTATATCTCAAAACTGAAGGTTATAGACGAGAACATTGGAGTTTGGAATCTCTTTTAAACATAAAGAAACACGCCTTATTTTCTTTTTTGTGGGGGGGGGGGGGGAATGAACTAACGACGGTGGGGTGTAAAAGGGGGTTAGACCAATTGATTTTACTGTTTATTCATTCCATTCCTGACCCTGTCGAATGACTGGAAACAGGCTGTGGATTTTCGATGTACTTATTCTGAGCATAAACCGATCATTTTTAATCTTTCCAGGGTTCGTTTTCAAGAGCCATCTTTTCCTTCGGAGAACGTTCTTAGATTACAGTAGATTCTCCTGGCATATAAATAAAAATTAAAAACATTTGAAATAAACGATAGGAATGAGATTGACAGTCCAATTCTTCACCTCTATAATAAGGTCAATAATGCACGGAAGTATGTCATTCGTATCGCCAGAAATTCCGCGTACTTGCCTACGCGCGACAATGGTGCTGGTCACAATGTCAAAAATGACAATGGCAGCAGATGGAATTTACCGCCAATTAGCGGTCTTGCATCTTGCTGTGGGGCCCAGAACATCTATAATAATAACAATAATAATAATAATAATAATATTCTGGACCGTCGTCAAATGTGCGGACCGCGCTGGAAACGGTTCTGGACGGGTAATGACTACAAATGCAGTCCGGCCGCGGGTTCAGTACTGCCAAGGCACCCAAGAAGACACCACGCCGAATTTCCTCAAGAATTTGATCCATATTAAAAATGCTTATAGGAAAAGATGGCAAACATTTAGGGACCGAACTGACCGGGTGGAATACATGGTCCTAGCCCGGGATGTACAAAATCGATTGCTGGAAAGAAAGATTGAAAAATGGGAGGGAACTTGCCGTAATCACTCAGAAAACGAGTCAGATCTCGAATTTTGGCGGATTATATATAAATCGATATCCATTCAATTATAAATTTCAGTATAATACCGTAGCGAAGCACGGGTATCTTGCTAGTCTATATATATAAAATAGCTTGTCCTGACTGACTGACTGACTGACTGACTGACTGACTGACTGACTGACTGACTGACTGACTGACTGACTGACTGACTGACTGACTGACTGATTCATCATCGCCGAGCCAAAACTACTGGAAATAATGAAATGAAATTTTGGGGATACATTCATATTAAGATGTAGGTGCTCGCTAAGAGAGGATATTCGGATATTCCGTTGCTAAGGGGGTGAAAAGGAGGGGTGAAATTTTAAAATGAGTGTATCTATATCTCAAAACTTTAAAAGTTTACAAATATAAAAACTGATATTTATAGTCTTCTTTGAAAATAAGGAAACACGTATTTTTTGGTTTTCAGAAAATCCCAATAGGACGGGTGAAAGAGGGTGAAAAAGGGGTTGAATGCCTTTAATCAGGATACCGGTACTTATATATCAGAAACTGTAGATATTACAGACCTCAAAATTGGTACTTTTGATCTCTTTAAAAATAAAGAAACACGTATCTTTTTGTTTTTGAAAAATCCAATTAATGGGAGGGGAAAATGGGAGTGAATTTTTAAAAATGAGTTTTTCTATATCTCAAAACTTTGAAAGTTTACAAATGTAAAAATTGGTATTTAGAATCTTCATTAAGAATAAACAAACAGGTATTTTTTTGTTTTCGGAAAATCCCAATAGGACGGATGGAAAGGGGTGAAAAATGGGTTGAATTCATTTAATGAGGATACTTATATCTCAGAAACTGAAGTTATTATAAACCTGAAAATGGGTGTTTAGGATCTCCTTTAAAAGTAAAGAAACACGTATTTTTTGTTTTGGGAAAATCCAATTAATCGGGGGGTTAAAACGAGGTGAATTTTTCAAATGAGTGTATCTATATCTCAAAACTTTGAAAGTTTACAGATGTAAAAATTGGTATTTAGAATCATCATTAAAAATAAAGAAACACGTATTTTTTGTTTTCAGAAAATCCCAATAGGACGGGTGAAAGAGGGTGAAAAAATGTTAAATGTCTTTAATCAGGATACCGGTACATATATCTCAGAAACTGTAGATGTTACAGACCTGAAAATTGGTACTTTTGATCTCTTTTAAAAATAAAGAAACACGTATCTTTTTGTTTTTTGGAAAATCCAATTAATGGGAGGGGGAAAAGGGGGGTGAATTTTTAAAATGAGTGTATCTATATCTCAAAACTTTAAAAGTTTTCACATGTAAAAATTGATATTTAGAATCTCCTTTAAAAATAAAGGAACAAGTATTTTTTGTTTTCTGTAAATCCGAATAGGAGGGGTGTAAAAGGGTGAATAATGCGTTGAATGCCTTTAATGAGGATACATATACCTGTATCGCAGAAATTGAAGATATTACAGAACTGAAAATTTGTATATGGGATCTCCTTTGAAAATAAAGAAACACGTATTTTTTTGGAAATTCCAATTAATGGCAGTTAAACAGGAGTGACATATTGGGGTGAATTTTTTGAAAGACTATATCTACAGAATATCTGACAAACATAGAATGATACAGACGTAAAAAGTGGTATTTGGAATCTCCTGTAAATGTAAAGAAACATAGGTGATATGTTTTTGGAAACTCCTCTTAAGGGGAACTAAAAAGGCGGTGAAATTTTAAAATGAGAATTTATACAGTATATCTCAAAAAAAAAAACCTGAACATGTTACAGAAGTGAAAAATGGTATTTTTTATCTGTATTAAAATAAAGTAACGTGTATTTTTAGTTTTCTGAATTACCCCTTGGGTAATTACAGTCGTGATAATTGGTATTTAGAAGATCCTTTACTATTAAAGAAACAAGTACTTTTTGCCGGAAATTTACTTAGTGGGGGGGGGGGATTAGTAAGGCGACTGAAAAGGGCGTTGAATTCTTTTAATTAGGCTACTGTTATCTCAAAAATGAAGATGTTACAAACGTGAAATTTGATATTTGGTATCGGCTTTAAAAATAAAGAAACACGTATTCTCGGAAAATCCAATGAAGGGGGTGGGGGGGAGGTGAAAGAAATGAAAAATTAATTGACTTAATTGTATGAGAACACTTACATCTATTAAAAACTAAAGTTGTTAGGGCCTACAGACATGAAAATTGGTATTTGGATCTCCTTTAAAAACAAAGAAAAACGCGTTTTGGGGGGCAAATCATCTTCGGGCCGGGAGTGAAAAGGAGATGAATTCCTTTCATGAGGACACATAAATCAAAAACTGAAGAAGTTACAGAGTTACAGTCGTGATAATTGGTATTTAGAAGATCCTTTACTATTAAAGAAACAAGTACTTTTTGCCGGAAATTTACTTAGTGGGGGGGGGGGATTAGTGTGAAAGTGAAAAAAGTGAATTATTTTAATCTCAAAACTGTAGGTAATAGACGTGAACATTAGTGTTTGGAATCTCCTTTAACATAAAGAAACACGCCATCTTTTATTTTTTTCTGGGGGGGGGGGGTTGGCTAAATAAACTTAACGGCGGTGGGGTGTAAAAGGAGGTGAGACCAATTGATTTTACTGTTCATAATGTATTTATAAGAAGCCTACGTTGCTCAGGCGGCAGCGCGCCGGCCTTTCACAGCTGGGTTCCATGGTTCAAATCCCCGTCTCTCCATGTGACATTCGTGCTGGACAAAACAAAGGCGGGACAGGTTTTTCTCCGGATACTCCGGTTTTTCCTGTCATCATTCACTCCAACAACACTGTCCAATATAATTTCATTTCATTTGTCATCCATTAATCATTGCCCCAGAAGAGTGCGACAGGTTTCGTCTGCCGGCACAATTCCTATTATCGCCGCTATATGGGCGACCCTGTCGAATGACTGGAAACAGGCTGTAGATTTTCGATGTACTTATTCTGATCATAAACCGATCATTTTTAATCTTTCCTGGGTTCGTTTTCAAGAGCCATCTTTTCCTTCGGAGAACGTTCTTAGATTACAGTAGATTCTTCTGGCATATAAATAAAAATTTAAACACATTTGAAATAAACGATAGGAATGAGATTGACCGTCCAATTTTTCTCCTCCATAATAAGGTTAATAATGCACGGAAGTATGTCATTCGTATCGCCAGAAATCCAGCACACTTGCCCACGCGCGACAATGGTGTTGGTCACATTTTCAACAATGACAATGGCAGCATATGTAATTTACCGCCAAGTAGCGGTCTTGCATCTTGCTGTGGGGTCCAGAACATCTATAATAATAATAATAATAATAATAATAATAATAATAATAATAATAATAATAATAATAATAATAATAATAATAATGTTCTGGATTGTCGTCAAATGTGCGGACCGCGCTGAAAACGGTTCCTGGACGGGTAATGACTAAGAATCCAGTCCGGCTGCGGGTTCAGTATCGCCAAGGCACCCAAGAAGACACACCGCTGGATCTCCTGAAGGATTTGACCCATATTAAAAATGGTTATAGGAAAAGATGGCAAAGATTATGGACCCAACTGACCGGGTGGAATACCTGGACTTAGCACGGGAAGTACGAAATCGATTGCTGGAAAGAAAGATTGAAAAATGGGAGGAAACGTGCCATAATCTATTAGAAAACGAGTCAGATCACGAATTTTGGCGGATTCTCTCAGAAAACGAGTCAGATCGTGAATTTCGGAGGAATATATATAAAACAATAAGCATTCAATTCTAAATTTCAGTATAATACCGTAGCGAAACACGGGTATCTTGCTAGTACAATATATTTGCAAAGCATGACCGATTTTTAGTACATGCAAATTTAAATACATTCTCTAAAATAAATACGTTGAGTGATATTTAAACATTCGATTGCATAGTCTTAATCATTCGAGCTTCCATTATTTACAGTACATATAAGCACTTTTTAAATCAAACTACAGAAATTACAATGTTTACGTTTGTCCCAAAGCTCATTTCATAATAACGTTTTGGAAGTGGCATGATTTTGTCAGTTTTTAACTAATTGTGGAGTTGAGTTGAATGCTTGTAATGATCGATGTAATATATTAGTAATTCCATACTCTAATGTGTACATTCCTGACTGTCGGTTGGCGTGATCATGGATAGTTCTCTTACTGACAAATTTGCTCTTGATATTTACTCGAATGCCGTTGAATTTAATTTTGTGAGCAAATGGTGCCAATGAATACCTAACCTGATGTGTGGAACTCCTGCTGAAGAGTAGATTACTTGCCTAGATATTAAGAATGGAAATCGAAACAAGACTCCGGGGGATTTATTTCGTAGTAGTAGTAGCTTGTCAGTCTGACCCTGTGTGCAACAACTCCGTTCTGAAGATGGTAGTGCAAAGTTAACATTACAGTATTTGGGGCACCTACAGGAACAACTTTGAACAACCTCTTAAGTGCCCCTATGAGGGGTACACTTTTCTTTTACTAAATTACATATGGTCTCATTCTAAACCGGCCCCGTGGTGTACGGGTAGCATGCCTGCCTCTTACCCGGAGGCCCCGGGTTCGATTCCCGTCCAGGTCAGGGATTTTTACCTGAATCTGAGTGCTGGTTTGACGTCCACTCAGCCTACGTGATTAGAATTGAGAAGCTATCTGACGGTGAGATAGCGTCCCCGGTCTAGAGAGCCAAGAATAACGGCCGAGAGGACTCGTCGTGCTGACCACATGACACGTCGTAAACTGAAGGCCTTCAGGCTGAGCAGCGGTCGCTTGGTTGGCCAAGGCCTTTCAGGGCTGTAGTGCTATGGGTTAGATAGGTCTAAATCTAACCTTGAGTCTATACAGGCGTAAGTAGTAATTACAACGAACGTTCCTTATAACGTTATTATCGGGAGTGAGAGCGTTGTATGGTATTACTACTGTACTACCAGCTTATGGGAATCACAGGAAGGTAGCTTTTGTATGTTGGTAGCGAGGTATTACTATCAGTATGTTAAGCCAGTCAGTGTGGAGAGACCCTTGTTCATCTCATGTAAAATAGAGTCACGATCCTTCCCCGAATAACATAAGCTACGGATGTTGACCAATTGTTTCCCGTTTCCTTATATATTAATATAACCACATCAAGGTTATTCCTCTCACGCCAGCCATCTATAATTTTAGCTGTAATAAATCGTGGCTAATTGTTTTGAATGCTTTACCCAAATCTGTGAAGAACTATTCAGCTCTCAGGCCATTGTCTAAATATTACTCTAAGAATTGCACTATATGGAGGTCGTGCTAGACTTCCCTAGAAAATCATATTGAATAATAGAAAAGTATTGATTTATAATTCAGTATTGAATAAGTGTGTGTTTAACTGCCACCTCTATTTTTTTTAAGTGCAGGTAAGATGGAGAATGGTCTGAAGTTGCTGGGCTCCTCTACCCTACCTATCTTGTATACAGAAACAACTCTAGCTAATTTTAAGTTTTTCGGCACACATCCATTAACTGCAGAGAGGTTGATTAACTCAGTAAAAGGAGACATTAGAACGTCTGTACATTTTTAAAGTTGAATACTGTTAAAAGTATCACCATTACCATTTACAGAATAGTTTAATTTAGCTATGTAATTTGAAATTTTCTTCTCATAGACAGGTCAAGCAAATAATATTTTTTTAAATTCCTCAGTAGTTGTTACCCTATTAGAATGAGGGATATTTTTGTTTAAATCCTTTCTTGCCGAATTAAAAATATATTGAATCATATCATTCTATCTTCCTCTGTTTTATAAGCAAAACCTTTGTGGTGTAGTGCTGTAATGTTTTCACTTTTTGTACTTGAATCTTTCTTCTGCCTCTCAGTACCTCGTTTAAACGCCGCAAACCTATTTCGGTTTATTAGTGTTTAGTTTTAGAGCTACAATGAACCTTCTTAACTTTAATCTTCAATAGCTTCCGTTGAAGCCTTAGGTTGAATCCTTTCTTGAAAATGTATTATATTCTATTGAACATTTTAATCAATCCGTCATTAATCCATGGTTGGAAAGGAACGTTCTTCCTCCTAACACCTTTACAGCTATGATAACAGCACTTTATTACTCCCTCTGCAGTAGTGTCCGTGGATTTTGTATATGCATCTTCAACATTAAGATATTTCACTGATAAATTGTCTTTGCTCTAATTGTTCACCAGTGATTTATAGTCTATTTTAATCCTACATAATATTTAATGCATCAATTCTGTCTGCTAGACTTCTCTTAACATCAAAAATGTCATGAGTCAGCAAATTATGATCACTTATATCAGATGAGATATTACAGGTCCAATAAGTTTAGGTATTAATATTTGTGAATATATGGTCAATTAAGTCTTTTGTATTTCCTGAAATTCTGGCGAGAAGACTCTATAGTAGAACCTGAGGTTTTTGCATAACAGTAAATGCAAATATTGAGAACAGTCATTTTCCTTAGCAAACAAATCTATATTTGCACCTGCGACTCATTAACAGGGCCTGCCTTTGGGTGTGTTAATACAGTTTATAGGTTATCAAATTACTAGTTCCCATTCATAATTTCTGGATTATACACACCCATGATATTAAGGGTGAACTCCTTTCTTTCACTTCAAATAGGATTGCATTATGTTTATCTTCTGCTTTATAAATTATATTAGTGTTGAATTTCGTTCCTACACCTCACCCCGCCAATACCCGTTTACCTTACGGAATAACTAAGTGTATATTTTGGTACTGAAAAATATTTACCCTCATTATCCTTACCCCAAATTTATGAAATGATACAGCACTTGGAAGTTTAGTCATGGATATGAACATCTTCCAATTAAATACTACTGTGTTAACAATCCAAGGCCCTAATGGGCCGTTGCGCCACGGGTTTGAGTGCAGATCAACGAGAAGAATGAGCTACAGTCATTTCTCCAATTTACCACTAATTATCATTGTGCCCAGAGGTATGCATGATGACATTTAGGCTTACTGTACGAAATAAACTCCTTGATGTAAGACTTGGTATGTTTGTGTTATGAAATTGGAACCGTCTAATACTATCTAACAAGACGCTGAATACGTCATTATGATCACTACATTTCCTTTCAAGAATAATCTGAGAAAGTTTTCTTGAGCGTACAACACTTGGTTATATCAAATTATAATCACAAATAGAGCAGAAGCGTTCACGTCGTAAGCAAGTGCCTTCATTAGCACAACACCCCATTTCTCAGTAATGAGATATGCTTAAAAAAGAGAGATATGAAAAAAAGCCAAATAAGTTTTCTCATTAGTTTAACTTCCCTAATTACATCCTGGGTTTCCAGCGCGTACACCATAGGTCAAAGAGACGTAGTTGACTGCAAAGCTTTGTTACTGCGGTCGACACAGACTTTCGTCATCAAAGTGCCGAGCACACTCACAGAATACATCTCGCTTTTCTTTCAACACACGCCCACCAGAAAAACTGGCTGTGAAGTAAACTAAGGCAGTATTCATTTAAGTAGAAAATTACTTTCTTTGCAGGCAATAAACGAAATCATTTAGGTATACTTATTTTCAATAGATTTCAATGAAATTAAGACTACTGCAATAATAATAATAATAATAATAATAATAATAATAATAATAATAATAATAATAATAATAATAATAATAATAATAATAATAATAATAATAATAATAATAAGTGGCAGGAAGGGATTCAGTAAGATGGAAATGTAGTAAGCTGTCTGGCCTATGCTTATGACTTGGTCTTAATGGCAGATTGTGCCGAAAGCCTGCAGTCTGATATCTTGCAAATTGAAAATGGGTGGAATGAGTATGGTATGAAAATTATCGTTTCGAAGACTAAATTAATATCGGCAGGTGAGGAATTCAATGTATCTGAATGTCAGATTGCTGACACAAGGCTGGAACAGGTAGATGATTTCAAGTATTTAGGTTGTGTGTTCTCCCAGGATGGTAATATAGCAAGTGAGATTGAATCAAGGTGCAGCAAAGCTAATGCAGTGAGCTCGCAGTTGCGATCAACAGTATTCTGTAAGAAGGAAGTCAGCTCCCGGACGAAACTATTTTACATCGGTCCGTTTTGAGACCAACTTTGTTTTACGGGAGCGAATGCTGGGTTGACTCGGGATATCTTATTCATAAGTTAGAAGTAACAGACATGAAAGTAGCAAGAATGATGGTATGTACAAACAGATGGGAACAATGGCAGGAGGGTACTCGGAATGATGAGATAAAAGCTTAGTTAGGAATGAAGTCGATGGTTGAAGCTGAACGTATAAACCAGCTTCGGTGGTGGGATCATATGAGGCAAATGGAGGAGGATAGGTTACCTAGGAGAATAATGGACCCTGTTCTGCATGGTAAAAGAAGTAGAGTGAGAACAAGACGACGATGGTTAGACTCAGTTTCTATCGTGGGGTTAGGAGCGCGCATCTGTGAGCTTGCACTCGGGAGATAGTGGGTTCGAACCCCACTGTCGGCAGCCCTGAAGAAGGTTTTCCGTGGTTTCCCATTTTCACAGCAGGCAATTGCCTGGGCTGTACCTTAATTAAGGCCACGGCCGCTCCCTTCCCACTCCTAGCACTTTCCTATCCCATCGTCACCACAAGACCTACCTGTGTCGGTGCGACGTAAAGCAACAAGCAAAAAAAGACTCAGTTTCTAACCTTTTAAAAATAAGAGGTATAAAACTGCTACAACGCTAGTTGCAAATAGAGTATTTTGGCGACATTTATTAAATCACAGAAGTTTGCAGACTGAACACTGAAAGGAATAACGGTCTATAATGATGTGTGAAGTATCCCCTTTCACGGGGTCGCTCAGCCGGCTGCACGAGAGTTCTAAGGGTGGAATGTTCGTAGAGCCAAAATTTTGCTATATCAGGACATTTTAATAACATTTTTATTCCGCAGGGCATTGGTGGCAGCATAGGCGATGGCTAGCACAATAAATAACACAAAAACAAAGAAAATGGATATTTATTGAACACTAAGAAAATTTTTGGACATCACTGACATGAACTAAAATTTAAAATTTTCCCTTGAATGCGAAGAAGAATAAAATATTTACAAATGCTTATACTTCTTGAAATTCCTTAGGATTTATACAATATTTTAACAAAATAATGCTTTCTAATCAGTATACTCTTCTTCCAGGCATCGACTCCGTATCGTAGCGATTGTAAATCAATAAAAATGGTCAACATTATTGAAAATGTTTACCCTCTCTCAATTAACAATGTTACATTCCATAATACTCCTTTTGTTTCAATTGCCACCTTTTGTTCTGAGATTTGAACATCCTACTTACTCAGTAGTACATTAACCACGTAGAGTTCAACACATCTACCTCCTCATTGGTATTTTATTATTATAGCCTTTAAGAAATTAGATTATAGTTTTTATTTCTATGTCCTAATTTTTGCCTATACTACTGTGCATTTCATACACAAAGATTCGAGTTACATCTGCAATGATTTAATTGTTTTATGCTTTATTTTAAGTTTATTAGTTAAGTTCCTTTTATGTCCTAAGTCACCATTTTTACTTATCAACTAATTATAGGCAACGTTTACTCCTATCGTCACTTTGTGTCACATTTTAAACCCTACATTAATTCTTTAATATTAATTGTATCATTTTTCAATTTTGATATAATTATGAAACTATTATTTCTCACTCACATCAGTAAGACAACTGGGACTGAATATTATATTCCTATAGCTCAAATTCTTTACAATACATTTTCCATTATTTACTACCTTCATTTTTATATACTTCTATCCTTATCGGATTCTTTGGTTTCTTCCCTCCTTTCCGAGACCTCGCTCGAATGTATTCAATCTAGTCATCATAAAACAAAATTGAATTTACTGTACTAAACCATTTGTTGAAAATATTTGAACATAATCCATCACAAAGCGTAGTCCTGGGTTCAACATGATCAGAATCTCTCGCCAAGTGAATACGCACAAAGTTCCAAAAATCCAAATGTGAATAAACCCAAACTTATGCCGCAAGATTTCAAACACATCACAACCACACCATTATATCAGGTAAGGATTTCATTACGGAATTAATTGATCGTGATCTAGGTTTTTTATTATTATTACTATTTTCTTATTTTTCTAGATTAAACGCCCTCAGATTATGTAGATGACCCGACAATGACGCAACTCCTAGCAAATGGAAGGAAACACAGAATGACACGGCGAAAAATCAGACATAAATCACTCCACCATCGCCACATACAATTAGGGACAAATTCAGATAATATACACTCAATCGCACGAAACCAACACTTATTCACAACATACAAAATATATTCAATTGTTGTTGAGATCATTTAAATTACTTTATTATTATGATACATGGCCAACGTGTACCCTAGTAGTCACCACGTGGTTATAATTCAATCCACCATTGCAATTAGCCCACTCATGCACCATATTCGCGTATGGATCAATTCCATATCTATTCAGTCGAATTAGGCATCTCTGGCATTTCAACAATCACTTACAACGAAATTTACTCTCAACAACTTATGTTTAATTATGCCGTCCTACTTCACTTTACCTTATTTTCTGATTATTATTCCCTATCTCATGAGAAACTATTCCAAAGAAATATATAACACGTGGCTGCCAAGGAGTGAAATAAATGTTATGGTCCGATTCAAATCGTTAGGATACGTCTCAGCTACAATCAATATCCTAATTTATGTCATTGCTTTAATGTCGGCTTCCGAATATTATTATTATTATTATTATTATTATTATTATTATTATTATTATTATTATTATTATTATTATTATTATTATTATTGTTACATGGTTACCCGTGGAACGCAGAGGTGAAAGAAGGTGTCGGTGTGAATGGGTCTAACTACAATGTCAAGAATTGAATTTAAAACGTAAACTGAAGGTTATATTTGTGAAAAACAACAACTTAACAAATTTTCACTTAGTGAGATAACAATGACATTTCAGGTACAAAATAGCAATTGAGAAACAAGACTTAGAAAAATCCAAGATTACAGAACTTTAACACTCATGGGCTACAAGCCCCTAGTTTACATTTTTTGATTGAGCTCCCAGCTCAAATTTTACAGACGAGCATAAATTTGTTCAAAGGGCAGAAAATCCTCTAAATTCATGGAGCACTTGCTCCCACAATACCAACATCTAGCATTCAAGATGCATACAGTAATCTTACTTTGAAAAAAAGAGCTAACAGGCTCTCAGTTTTCCAAGCCTATTCAAGGCAACATCAACTTACAAATTCTGGCCTCTGAAGGCACAACTTACAATAGGAAAATGATTACACATGGGCATTTAATACCCAACCTACTGGGCCTTCATGTAAAAGGAAAAACGGTTAAATAAATGGCCCGAACACAAAATGAATGGAGGCGAATACCTTGCCCTCCTAGACATGAACACTTAAAACCTAAAGGGCACTAGGCCGATGAAGCAGGGGATATTCCCAAACTATGGAGGTGACTCGTATAAGAATAGATTAGAACATCACAGAAAGGAAGAAAACCAGTTACCAAACGTAGTCACCTCAAACCAATATGAAGGGGAGCTCGAGAGGGTACATCACTCTCTATCCCCGATTTACAGTTGAAGCTTTTTATGAAGTTTTTACATTAGCCGGCTGAAAGTTACTTTTGAAGGAAAACTAGGTTTCATAGTTCATGATTCGGACCTTTCCCTCAGGTTAAACTGCGGAGCTAGCAAGAAATAAAGATGTTATGTGGCCATTACCTTGTCGGTGTACTGCTGCCTGACGAAAGAGGCGCCGCCTGCCTCCTACTTTGACACACACACTAGTTCAGATGACGATCAATTGACCAAGAGACGAGAAAATCCTCAGTTTATAAACCCTCGGGGAAAGTTCCAGACCATTCAAGATTAACTAGCTACACCCTCTCAATTTTATTGGTTAATTTAAAAGTTACACTGAAAACCGAAGAAGAAGACTGTGATTGATAGAAAATTAATTACAGAAATTAGGGATTGGCTGGATTCAAAACTGGCGGAAAGAAAAGTTAAATATTGCCAACCCAAGAATAAATGAACATCAATTAGTAAAAAAAACTTATGAATACAAAACTTCTTTAAATCAAAAGTTCTTTCACTTCACACCAGGGTGCATGATCATAGTTTTTGTAGTGACATCTAGGGAAGAAAGTCGAAACTTCTTGATGAATGGCAAACAAAACAAGTAGAAATACAGTCAGTTCAGGAAACTTCACAATCACAAAATTACATTAGATTTCTGTGGTGACATCTTCTGAGTAAATTTATAAGTTGGTCTAGTTTCAATTTCACTGTTTCTTCACTAGAGGAGTTCTTTTAGGCGCTAGATTTAAATGCGCGGCGTTGGGGTGTACCTCCCGGTACAATTATTATTATTATATTATTATTATTATTATTATTATTATTATTATTATTATTATTATTATTATTATTATTATTATTATTGTACCGGGCGGTACACCCCTACGCCGCACTTTTAAATCTTGCGCCAATAAATCCTCCTCTACTGGAGAAAATCTGAACCTAAACAACTGGACCAATTTATAAGTTTTTTAGAAGATGTCACTACAGTAAAATTTTGTGATTACCAAGTTGTCAGTACTGTGTGGATTTCAACGTGTTTTGTTTTCTGTCGATCAAGAAGTGTGGACTTTCTCTTATAGATGTCTCTACTAAAAAAACTATGATCATGCACCCTGGTGCGAAGTGACGGAACTTTATTTGAAGAAATGTTGTATTCATAAGTTTTTCTCAAACTAAATTTCGTTCTTTCATTTGTGGGTTGGCAGTATTAATCTTTTCTTTCCGCCGGTTTTGATTTTAACCAATCAAGAATTTCTGTAATTAATTTCTTACCAATCATGTGTTTCTTCTCCGATTTTGTGTGTAACTTTTGATGTTAGCCAATAAAAGACGGTGGGTGTGTCTTAATTATTCATGAAAGGTCTCGAAACTTCCCCGAGGGTTTAAAAACTGCTGATTTTCACGGCTCTTCGCCACTTCTTCTACATCTGGCTTCGTGTATGGACGGGTAGCAGGGGGCGGGTAGCGCCTCTTACTTCGGGCAGTAGCTCTTCAACAAGGTAATGGCCGTTTAACATCTTTATTTCTTGCTAGCTCAGCAGTTTAACCCGCGGGGCAGGTCCGAAACCTTTAATATGTAACTTATCTCTTGAAACATGTAAATTTCTTTCAGTCTTTGTAAAACTTCATATATCTTTAACTGTAATTCGGGGATAGAGAATGTTTTACCCTCTCGAGCTCCCCTTCATTGTGATTTGAGGTGACTACGTTTTCGTAACCGATTTTCTACTCTTTCTTAATGTGTTAATATTTTCCTTATACGAGTCACCTCCCTAGTTTGGGAATAGCCCCTGTGTCATCGGCCTAGTGCCTCTCAGGTTTTAAAATTTGTATTTAGGAGTGCTAATTCACGCCTCCATTCCTTTTGCAGTTTGGGCCATTTAAATTAACCTATTATTTTTCTATTAAGACCCAGTAGGCTGGGTACAAGATACCCCTGTTTTCTTGTAAGTTGTGCCTTGAGGGCAATTTTTGGTAAAATCTGTTATGGCCTTTAGTAGGCTCAGAAAAATTGAAAGTGGGTCAGCTCTTTTTGAGGTGGTAAAGTGCCTCTAGGAGGTCTGATATGTTTTTGGAGCTAATGCTCCTTGTATAAAGGGTTTTTTCTGCCCTTTGAACAAATGTGTGTCTTGGTAAAGTAGGGCTAGTAAGCTCAAGGATTGTGGAATTGGGGCTCATAGCCCAGAACTTGTTAAGACCCCGAAACTTGTACTTCCGTTCGTAAAATTATACATTGTACCTGATTATTGGATAGCTGTTGACTTGTTGTACTTGTTAAGTTTTCAAATTCTATGTAAAAAATTGTTAAACCTTGCTATGTCCGAAAATATAACCTTTATTGAAATTTTAATTCATCTTTCGGCCTTGAAGTTAGACCCATTCCAGCCCGCACCTTCTTTCACCTCTGCCTTCCACGGGTAACTCCGTAACAATTATTATTATTATTATTATTATTATTATTATTATTATTATTATTATTATTATTATTATTATTATTATAGTTCATTATTATTTTTTTTATTAAGGCCTCATTATTCCAGTGATAATGTTTTGACTAATGAACCAGTAACGCCCACGCCCTAATTAACCAACACCAAGATGATAGAAAAGATCAAATTTACCTTATAGCAAGGAAATTATTTAATTTAGAATACAATCTGACTAAAATCTACAGAAAAGAAAATATTTAAATGGTACTCATGTTTCTCGATGTAGACGGATTCAGCTGGCATGTGTAGACGTGAAGACAGGTCTCATCTCTCGATTAATTTGGATGGTACAAATTCATTGCGCTGGCTCACACAATTACAGCTTAGACTTACATGATGTCCACGAAGTTAGGCCATACGAAGTTGTGGCGATAATTCCGCGAAATTCTTGCGAAGATCCTCCCTCGCCGATCCATGACTGATGATCTTGCTCTCGTAGTTAGACTGAAACTAAGGCTCAAATTAGAAATTTGATCAATTTGTATTTACACCATTAAGTTGTGCACTATTATACTAAACTTGTCTATTTCTTGACACAAATATGTACATCTTACTCTCCATTCATTCACTGGCTCCTTGGAATAGTATCCAATACGTATAATTCCTAGCTAATATCAATTGCATTCAATATCTTGATTCAATGTCCTACACTCGTGTAACTCTCGCCATACGCTGCTTGAAGTTGTCTATAGCTGACTTACGCACCGCGATAATCTTCTATATTGTTCCACTTCGTAATCGACGGAATCAAATGTTCGCTCGTGAAATAACAATTTCTTCCCGACGTCTCAAAATGTTCCCAAGGTTACTTCAGAAAGAAGTAATCCACACGAAATCGTAGAATGAAATTCTAACTCGCAGTTGGAATACGAACTCATAAGACATTTAGAAAGTCCATAAGATAGCGTAGCGCGGCATTACGTCACGTCCACACCTCACATTTTTTCGGCTGGGTGGCCCTCACCTCGTCTGCGACTCAGTCGGCCCAAGAACAATCAATTGGCAGACGCCTCGTTGGCTGTCGCCTCCCCGCTCAACATGTATACCAGCCTCATCACCGGAGTGGACACCGCTTTCTCAGAACGCTACATTCTCAACGAACTTCACCAGCCCGGCTCTCCAGTCTCCGATGTTCTCCGGCTCCATGATCGATCAACTTCTGTACCTTCCACACAATTTTTGGCTTACCTTCGCCATCCAGATGATGCAGAGGCCCTTGAAACCAGCGGTGCAACCATCAATGGCCGCCTCCATGAAGTGGTACCAACTCCAACGTACATATTCCAGCAACTGTACCACCATCCTTCCATCCCTCCTACAGTTATTGCCCAACAGTCCCCACCGCCCCCTACCTCCGTTTCGTCCACATCCACCACTACTACAACTACTACCTTCACTACTTCGGCCCACCCCCCGCCCTTTTCTACTTCCACTTTTACTACCACACTTAGCCACTCTTCTCCTATAATGTGCGCCCCCATCAGCTCCCTCATTGTTACATCCCCTAGTTCCCAGCTACCCCCTACCATCCACACGGATGCTGCACAGCTTGACTCTCATGGGAACGCCGCCGCCGCCGCAGCGCCAGATCCACAGCAGCTTCCGTCTCCGAGCTGTGTAATTCAAGGCATCAACACTGACATCGCTGAACAGGACATCCTGCGCGATCTCCATATGGCAGGCGTCCCAGTCCGTCGAGTGTACCGCATATGCAACACCCATGGTCCAACGTACATGGTACGCCTCCAACTGCCCTCTGAAGAAGACGTCCACCATCTGATTGCCTCTGGCGTTCGCCTCCATAGGCGGCACTATCGAGTGGAGCACTCTCGATCCCCAGCCCATCCCGTGCGCTCCCCTCCTCCTAACTCTCCACGTCGCTCATCCGCCACCCACTCCATCCCCGCAAGCCGTTTACCTCCCTGTTCCACAACCCAACTACTTTCTCCCGCCCCTTCCGATACTAGACCTCTTTCGTCTTCTCGCCACCTCTATAACCAATATTACAACCTCCCTTTACTACCTCATGTCTCAATACTACCCTTCTACTCCGTATTAAACCATCTCTGTCTGCTCCGGGCTGCGGTGGTACATCAACTTCCACCGACATCTACGGCACCGCAAGTGCCATCAGTGACTCATGTGTTTCTAATGTAGTGTTAGTGCTCAAGCTCTTTTTTCACAATGTTGTTCCTTACTTCGTTTCTTCTATTAACTCGTCCGGGCGTATGTATGAATAATAGAATGCAAATGAAACCAAATATCATTTTGTTCCCATAAGGTACCGTTTGGACGGTACAGTATGTATGTTAATATTATTATTATTATTATTATTATTATTATTATTATTATTATTATTATTATTATTATTATTATTATTATTATTATTATTATTATTATTATTATTATTATTATTGTGCCGGAGGTACACCTTCTCCGTTCAGGTGAACTCCGCGCCTTCTAGAAGGTCATCTGTGCTGTGAATCCTAAACTATGTATCACAATCTATTTGGACCTTTAATCATTAGATGTCTCTACTATCGGCTTATGTGTCCCCTCTGGCGAGAGTATGGACTATTAATTTTTAAGGGAATTTTATATTGTCAAGGTTGGTAAAACATAAGTATTTGTAGATTGTTCTTTTTATGTGCTAAGGTTATCAGCACTTCTATGGCTTCCTTCTTCCTTAGTTATAAACCAATCAGGAATTTTGTGTATATTTTCCTTGCCAATTAAAATTGGGGGTGTGTACAGTTATTCTGCCTAGCTCAAGAGAATTCTGGAACTTTCCACTCTGAGTTGCTATAAAACCTGAATGCTTTAGGGCCGTATTGTCATCTTCGTCGCTCCGGTCTAGTGTATGTGTACGGCGTAAAAGGAGGCAGGGTCAGCCTTGCCATCGTCGGAAGGCCCAACAACTTAAGGTAATGGCAGACATCTCTTAACATATAATAGCTCCAGGTAGATAACCTGAGGGGAAGGTTTCAAACTTCTTTCATTAATGTAAAATTCTAAAGACTAAGTTTAAATGTAAATTTTTGGTAAGTCTGAGGACTTCTTTTTATTTCCCTGTTGGGAAACATGTAATTTAGGGAATAAAGGCTGTTCACCCTCTATTAATTCCCACTCAACCTGGTAGGGGGTAACTAGAGGGTAAATTCTTCACACTGTTTTCGAACTTAATATTTCGCATCTAGTCACCCATCTGTAGTATAGGCTTAGCCTGTGCAACGTCGGCCCATAAACCCATGTAGGATTGCAAGTTTCTTTCTAAAGGAGCGCAAGAGTTTCCCCTCCCAGCATTTTGTTCATGGCCGATCGGCTTAAAACTTTGATTTTGTACGTTAAGGCCATTTAGAATGGGCATTCATTGTCCATGTGTAAATTGTCATTATTTATAGACGAGTGTGTAACAGACTGTCGAGTAGAAATGACAGTAAACACAGTTTTTAAAGTATATCTAGTGTAAATTTGGCATGAATCCTGTGCCTCTAAGAGGCTGAACTTAAGTAAAAATTTGGAGGTCAGTCTCCTAGAATGTAAGTGAATGGAGCAAATATGCTCTTGTAAAATAGTGTATCTTTAGAGCTACAATGCTCATTCCTTGTAAACTATTGTGGCAATAATCTTCTCTATTGTACCTGCCTTTTGGACTTTAAGTCTTTATTATTGTGGGAGCTGACGAGCTAATCATATATTATTGCTGTTCATCCAGATCTCCCAAATACGGAATTTTAAAATTTTAAAAAGGAAATAAATCAAATTTCAAAATGTAGTGCTTTAACTCCTGCTCTGTCCACCCGTTCACCACAGCACATTCTTACACCTCTGCGTTCCACAAAATCCCCGGAACAATTATTATTATTATTGTTCCGAGGTATCTGTGGAACAGCAGAGGTGAAAGAAGGTGCGGGCTGGAATAGGTCTCAACTACCAAATTAAAGTTAATTTAAAACTTTAACAAAGGTTATATTTACTTTTCAAAATTAACAAATGACAACAAATAACAAAAGTGTAACAGGTACCAAGTAGCAAATCAACAAATTAAGAGATTATCGATTACAGTCGTTACAAGTTTTGGGGGCTTCGAGCCCCGGTTTACATTCCATGAGCCCTCAGCTCACAACCAAAGGGCAGAAAACCCCTTCATACCAAGGAGCAATTGCCCCTAATTAGAATGTCAAGCCTCCTAGAGGCACGCAGAGATCAAATTTGGAAAGAGCAGTCCCGCTCTCAAGTTTACAAGCCTATCAAAGGCCACAACAAACTTCACTCCTAACTGCCCTCAAGGGACACATACAGTGAAACAGGGGTATCTTGTACCCAACCTACAGGGCCTTCACATGAAGAAAACAAAATTTTGGGTTAATTAAATGGCCCAAAAAAAAAAATTGACTGGAGGCGTAGCTTGCACTCCTACATGAAACTTTTTAAAACCTAGGTGGCACTCGGCCAGTTATACAGGGGCCAATCCCATACTAGGGAGGTGACTCGTAGAAGAATAATTTATTACATTAAGAAGAGAAGAAAATCGGTACTGAAAACGTAGTCACCTCAAAACAACATGAGTGGGAGCTCGAGAGGGTTAAGCACTCTCTATCTCAAATTGCGGTTAATTTACATGAATATAGAAAGGTTTACATTGAAAAGGATTCGAACCTACCCCGCGGGTTAAAACTGCTGAGCTAACAAGAAATAAAGTTCTTAAACGGCCATGACCTTGTTGATGAACTGCTGCCCGAAGAAAGAGGCGCTTCCCGCCCCCTGCTACATAATCACACACTAAGCAAGTTGTCGATGAAGTGGCGACGAGCCATGAACCTCAGCAGTTTTATACGCTCGGGGAAAGTTCGAGACCTTTCGTGAATAAAAAAGTCCCGCCCACTACCTTTTATTGGTCGGCTAAAGATTACATGTCAAAACTGAAGAAGAAATCTAGGATTGGTGGAAAATTAATTTAGAAAATTCAGGATTGGCTGAATTCAAAACTGGCGGAAACAGAGATCAATATTGCCAACCCAAAAAATGAAAGAAAGAAATTTAACAAAGAACAAACTTATGGATACAAAATTTCTTCAAAAACAGTTCGTTCACTTCGCACCCGGGGTGCACAGTTATAGTTTTTATGTAGTGACATCTAGAAGAGAATGTCCACACTTCATGCTACGGAGCGAACAAACACAAATCGAAATAGACATAGTTCAGAACACTTCAAAATTTACAGTAGTGACATCTTCCAAGAAACCTTTGATTTAATACAGATTTTAAAGTTCAGAGTTTCTCCTGTAGGGGATACTTTTTAGGTGCACAATTTAAATTTGCGTGGACGGGGTGTACCAACCGGTACAGTTATTATTATTATTATTATTATTATTATTATTATTATTATTATTATTATTATTATTATTATTATTATTATTAATCCTTGCACAAAACACTATACTGCCAATCACCACATAAATGTGTAATAATAATCGCACGCATTCCTCTACGTAGGGCTAGTGTCAGGAACAGCATCTAGCTGTAAAACTCGGTCAGGTTCATGTATGTGACAGAATCACATCCATATCCTTACCATGGCGTGGGGAGAATGGCGAAGAAAGGAAATACTACTACTACTACTACTACTAATAATAATAATAATAATAATAATAATAATAAAAATAATAATAATTGTACTGTTTATGAACTGGTGTTAAGTTTAAGGTGAAGTGGAGGAAGGGAAATACGACAGATAAACTAGAATATTAATATAATCGACCGCATAGGGGAAGAGAAGAGATGGTCACTGTTGCCCTTAGTGTCCTGTTCCACTGTTGAATGAAAAAATGAAAACCTACAACCTGCTTTCCAGTCTTTGACCAGGTCAGTGATGCAATGAATGAATCAGATATAGGCTGTTATTACGATGGGGTCGCCACTCCCAAAGTGATTTACATTAATTAGTGATAGATGCTATGAAATGAGAATGGAGAGTGTTGCTATAATGAAAGATGACAGGGAAAACCGGAGTTCCTGGAGAAAAACCTGTTCCGCCTCCGCTTTGTCCAGCACAAATCTCACATGGAGTGACCGGGATTTGAACCACGGTATCCAGCGGTGAGAGGCCGACGCGCTGCCGGCTGAGCCACGGAGGTTCTATTCCACTGTTACATATAGTAAAATAATATAAAGGCCGTCCTTGACAACTCGACTACGAAAGGTCTTGACTTCTTAATACGTTCGATTTCTGTGATAAATAGAATGAAAGTATGGTTCATAGTGCTGTTATGCATATTATTGTGGGCTTGGCAAAGTGGTATATAAAGGAAAAGTATCTCACTCCACATTTTCCTAGGATGCCTCTTCACGGCTGCTCATAAGACATCTTAGTTCAATACTTGACGTCACTTCAGAAGTTAAACTTTATGACAATTATAGGAAACTTGATCGTTGCAACTCTAGATGTAACTATGCCTGTTCTTGTGCGTATCTTCACCCTGTTTCAGTTTTGCCATTTCGATTGAAAAATGCCATGTTGAGCAAATACTCATCATCATCATCATCATCATCTGTTTACCCTCCAGGGTCGGCTTTTCCCTCGGACACAGCGAGGGATCCCACCTCTACCGCCTCAAGGGCAGTGTCCTGGAGCTTCAGACTCTTGGTCGGGGATACAACTGGGGTGAATGACCAGTACCTCGCCCAGGCGGCCTCACCTGCTATGCTGAACAGGGGCCTTGTGGAGGGATGGGAAGATTGGAAGGGATAGGCAAGGAAGAGGGAAGGAAGCGGCCGTGGCCTTATGTTAGGTACCATCCCGGCATTCGCCTGGAGGAGAAGTGGGAAACCACGGAAAACCACTTCCAGGATGGCTGAGGTGGGAATCGAACCCACCTCTACTCAGTTGACCTCCCGAGGCTGAGTGGACCCCGTTCCAGCCCTCATACCACTTTTCAAATTTCGTAGCAGAGCCGGGAATCGAACCCGGACCTCCGGGGGTGGCAGCTAATCACGCTAACCACTACACCACAGAGGCGGACTGAGCAAATACTAAAGACGTAAAATCCCCATTTGTGTTCAGATGCCAGGTCTATCAGCATCAGTCCGTTTCGGACTAAAGCTCCAAAAAAATGTAAATTCACGAAAGAGTAGTGATTTATCTAAACATGGCGTATTAAATCGTTTCATGGTATTCCATGGAGTTGAAGAGCTAGGGAAGAACTTCATATTTAATTTTAGTATACCTGAATATATAAAAGTTGTAAAAGACGAATTCCCTCTTGTGCCCGAAGTCGACCATCACACTGCATTGTTCCTTGAGTACATTTTATTTATAAGACAAATCGAAGATATACATGTTTGTGCTTTTTAATTCATAGAAGGCTAATTTCTATACTCTTTAACCCTTCATTACACGCGCCGCGGAGTGAGAGTCCGCACTTTATTATTCTTTGGTATCATAGACCGAAAATGCAAGGCAGAACGGGCTGCCTTCTTGTAGCTTCCTTCTGCAACAACACAAAGGCCGTGACGGCATGAGAATGTCTGAGTAATCGCCGAGCTGTTGATTACAGAAATTTATATTGTCAACTGCAGACTTGCGGAGTCTGAGTCCGCAGGCGTGTATTGGTGAGTTGTTAATCTTACTCACTTTTGGTAAGTCGTCCATTCTTCCGTTATTATTTATTATAAAATTATATACTTTTATTACCTACAAGTGTAGTAGTGGGCTCATTTTGATATATTTTCTACTTGTGATTATTTACCGTGGGATAAACACGATATTAAAAATGAGCTATGAATAATTATTTTGCGTCCTCTTTCCACTTGGTGCGATTTATTCCGAGAGTTATGGATCAAATCGAGCAGTCATTGGACGACGATTAAGTTGGTGCAAGTGATGATAGTGATCGGGACGTCGTAAACGATAGTGGATCATAATTCTGAGAACAAACAGTCCACGTACGAAGAGGACGTGACTGAAAGTGAACAGCATGGAATATATGTTGGAAAGGGCGGGGCCGAGTGGATTCATCGCCCTGCAATAGAAGGGTCAGGCAACCTGAACATAACATTATAAAACACATGCCTGGAGTATTAGGAGTTGCCATGAATTCTGAGACGCCAGTTGAAGCTCTGCAATTGTTCTTTACCGACGAAATGCTACAAGAAATCGTAACATGCATAAATCGCTATATATACTCTTGTGCCATACGTCAAGGAAAGATAAAGTTCTATTGGTTCTATCTACTTTCCATGAAGACCATTATATTGATGACGATTCAGATGGATCAAAACCCTCAATGGTTGCCTTCTATAATGACACGAAGTTGGGCGTTGATAAGGTGGGTGAAATGATATGCACTTACTCCATGGCAAGGACATCACGACGTCGTGACTTCTTCCGTGCGATATACGTCAATTAATAGAATGTAACGATTATAATTTTATTCCAGGAGTAAATTAATAACCAATTATTGTTAATTTACAATTAGTTTTGCTAAGTCCTGTGATTTGCAGTTGATAACTTCTAATTGATCCTAAAGGACTGAAATGTTCTTTTAAATGTACATTATATATACATTTATCAATATAAATAAAATCAAAATAAAGTAATTACGATTTAAGACAGATTGAAAAAAGAGAGAAATAAGGAATTCTTGAAAAAAGAATTGAAATGAAAGGAATGGAAGCTTACAAACAATCGCGGACTGTCAGTCCTCGCGCGTGTAGTGGTGTTACAACAGAGCGCGCGTTTAACGGAGGGTTAACATTCCCTACAAGAGTTTAATTGGCCTAAGGAAGAAGTTTATGACAGTCCCAATGCAGTGTTAGTTTATTGTTTTGTTCTGAATATGACTTCTGTAAAACGTATCATAAAAGAAACATTTGCTTTCGCACGAAATAATGCAACTAGGCGTATGAATATTAACAGCTCAGGTGGGAGACCACTTCTAGGGAAACAAGGCAGAAATATGGCAGCTCAGATGGAAACCCAATTTTAGGAAAATAAGACAAATCAGAAAAGGGGCAGAAACATATTCAACAATTATATTAAGGCAAAGAAGTAGATAAAGTTTGTGGAACAAGAAAAGACTGTTGATGCTGATTATGAGGGATTCCCAATTCTCAGGCCAGTATTCGACAGAGCTTTGAGAGACCCAAATAGGTACAAGGCACTTGGAATTGATGACGTACGCCCTGAATTACTGACAGCACTGAGAGAAACCTCCATGGCGGGGTTATTTCATTTAGTGCGCAAGATATACTATATGATACAGGAGAAGTGCCATCTTATTTTAATACAACGTTGTTACACCTATTTACAAGAAAGCAGGTGCTGACAGGTGTGGAATCTACCGCACCATTAGTTTCGCATCTCAAGCTTGCAAAACGTTAGCACGTATTATTTACAGAAGGCTGGAAAGACAAGTGCAAGGTGAGTTGGGAGAAGATCAGTTTGGCTTCAGAAGGAGCTTAGGAACACGTGAAGCAATCCTTACTTTACGTCTGATCATAAAAGATCGAATTACGAAAGACAAGACCACCTCTATGGTATTCGTAGATATAGAAAAGACATTCGATAATGTCAATTGGACCAAGCAATTCTTAAGGTGATCGGGATCAGATACCGAGAAAGTAAGATTATCTACAATCTGTACAAACATCAGTCTGCAATGATAAGAATCGAGGTTTACGAAAAAATCAGCAACACGTAAAGGAGTGAGGTATTTCTGCAGCTTTTCATCTTTCCTTATTCAACGTTTATATAGAACAGGGTGTAAAAAGGAAATCAAACGGGAATTTGAAAAAGGGAATCACAATCCAAGGAGAGAAAATCAAATCTGTGGGATTTGCCAATGATATTGTTATTTAATCTGAGTAAGCAGAAGATCTGGATAATTTGCTGAATGTTATAGATGCAGTCTTCGAGAAAGACTAAAAGATGAATGTAAATAAATCTAAAATAAAATTCGAAGTCAAGTGATGTAGAAAATATTACATTAAGAAATGAGAAGTTAGAGGAAGTAGCGGAATATATTTTCTCGTGTAGCAGAATAACGATCGATGGCAGAAGTAAGGAGGCCATGAAATGCAGACTAGCAAAAGCAAGGGACGCCTTACTTAACAAATGAAATTTGCTCACTTTGAACATTCATGTACTAATTAGAAAGTGTTTTTGAAGACTTTCATCTGGAGCGTAGAGTTGCACGGATGTGAAACGTGGACAATTTCTCAGAAGCGATAAAAGTAGATGCTTTTGAAATGTGGCTCTACAGAAGATTGATGAAGGTGAGATTGGTAGGTCGAATCACGTACGAAGCGGTACTGAATCGAACTGGTGAAGGGAGATCGATTTGGCTCAATTTGGCCAGAAGAAGCGATAGAATGACAAGACACATCTTAAGACACCCAGGACTTGAAGACTTTTTGAAGAAAGTTTAGGGGGCAAGAATGGCAGGGGTAGACCACGCATAAATATGATTGGCATATAATATTAGATACAGGATGTTGTGGTTTGTACAAATTAAAAGTTTAACGCAGGATTGGGTGGCATGTGGACCTGCATCAAACCAATCTATGGATTGACGACACAAACAACACTATATCACCAGTGAACTGCAATAATGATTTTTCATGTTCAGTTAATTGACAGAAAAGGTAAAACACTTCATCTTAAACAAAGGCAGTATTCTTTGCAATACTGAAACAACAGGTTGTTCGCAAATATTCCACAAATTTAAATAAAATTCATAGGCTGCTGTCAATGTTTGAAACATTGAGTTTTCTTCAGCTTAATCCTTCTTACTGGGGAGTTGGGTATATTTTTCCTGTTCAACTCGTATAGCCCGCATCAGCATTTACGTATAACTGGCATGAAACAGAATGGCTCTCGTGCAAACTTGCGTGGTTTAGGGCGTAGTGTCATCTGACGAGAGAAAATAAAACTGGAAATATTCTGGGCTTTCGTAATTTACATTATAACTCATACTTACTGCTGCTGATGAAGAACTTCTAGATTAGAATCCTCGTTTCATTGGGCCAATGAAGGGAAAAACTCCAACGACTGTGTAGCGTGCAGTGACAGAAAAGTCAAGTGAAGGGGCCGAGTAACTGCCTACTATTACAAAACAAGTTCTCGTAACTCAGGACTTCACTCTGCAGGAAGCTCCGAAATACACTGACTGACAGAGCAAATGCAACACCAAGAGGGAGTGGTTCGAAAGGGATGAAAGTTGGGGAAAAAACAGAGACGGCACGGACGAATAATTGATGTTTATTTCAAACCGATATGCAGGTTACATAATGCGCACGGTATCGACTCAGTAGGATGTAGGACCACCGCGAGCGGCGATGCACGCAGAAACACGTCGAGGTACAGAGTCAATAAGAGTGCGGATGGTGTCCTGAGGGATGGTTCTCCATTCTCTGTCAACCATTTGCCACAGTTGGTCGTCCGTACGAGGCTGGGGCAGAGTTTACAAACGGCGTCCAATGTGATCCCACACGTGTTCGATTGGTGAGAGATCCGGAGAGTACGCTGGCCACGGAAGCATCTGTACACCTCGTAGAGCCTGTTGGGAGATGCGAGCAGTGTGTGGGCGGGCATTATCCAGCTGAAACAGAGCATTGGGCAGCCCCTGAAGGTACGGGAGTGCCACCGGCCGCAGCACATGTTGCACGTAGCGGTGGGCATTTAACGTGCCTTGAATACGCACTAGAGGTGACGTGGAATCATACGCAATAGCGCCCCAAACCATGATGCCGCGTTGTCTAGCGGTAGGGTGCTCCACAGTTACTGCCGGATTTGACCTTTCTCCACGTCGACGCCACACTCGTCTGCGGTGACTATCACTGACAGAACAGAAGCGTGACTCATCGGAGAACACGACGTTCCGCCATTCCCTCATCCAAGTCGCTCTAGCCCGGCACCATGCCAGGCGTGCACGTCTATGCTGTGGAGTCAATGGTAGTCTTCTGAGCGGACGCCGGGAGTGCAGGCCTCCTTCAACCAATCGACGGGAAATTGTTCTGGTCGATATTGGAACAGCCAGGGTGTCTTGCACATGCTGAAGAATGGCGGTTGACGTGGCGTGCGGGGCTGCCACCGCTTGGCGGCGGATGCGCCGATCCTCGCGTGCTGACGTCACTTGGGCTGCGCCTGGACCCCTCGCACGTGCCACATGTCCCTGCGCCTACCATCTTCGTCACAGGCGCTGCACCGTGGACACATCCCTATGGGTATCGGCTGCGATTTGACGAAGCGACCAACCTGCCCTTCTCAGCCCGATCACCATACCCCTCGTAAAGTCGTCTGTCTGCTGGAAATGCCTCCGTTGACGGCGGCCTGGCATTCTTAGCTATACACGTGTCCTGTGGCACACGACAACACGTTCTACAATGACTGTCGGCTGAGAAATCACGGTACGAAGTGGGCCATTCGCCAACGCCGTGTCCCATTTATCGTTCGCTACGTGCGCAGCACAGCGGCGCATTTCACATCATGAGCATACCTCAGTGACGTCAGTCTACCCTGCAATTGGCATAAAGTTCTGACCACTCCTTCTTGGTGTTGCATTTGCTCTGTCAGTCAGTGTATATCATGGAGGGAAGAAATGCAAGTGAAGTGTAATAAATTAATTTTAGTGAAATGTGTAGTATTATTTTAAATATGCGCATAATTGTTTTATTCACATGATTGAGATATTATTATACCCTCCACATGGCGCTGACGTCAGGAAGGGTAACCGCCTCTAAAACTGGGCTATGTTCAGATGTATGATATAGTTTGCACCCGCGACCAACCAGAGTGTGGGAAAATCAGCAGAGAAAGAACAAATAAGGAAATAGATTTTTGAAGCCTTAACAGTGTTCAAGTCTTATAAGAACTTAAAGAAATATGAGTAAATGATATGTAACAGGTGGAAGTTACCGGTATTTAAGGAGAAGAGGTTAAACAAATTTATAACCAGTTTTACTTAAAATTGGTGCAATCTTTAGGAATAGCATTTACCAAGGTACAGTAGATTGCTGCTCCTATTCGAAATATAGTGTTTTATTATATTTTCTTTATATACACCCTGTATACAATGTGCAAGTTATATGTAGTACACAGCATACAAAATATAGAGCCATTTCCTTACTACATTGTCAGACAATACTGTTACATTAAAGTACACGTTTTTGATAGTATGTTTTCTCTTGGAAAAGTTTGAAAATGTCCTGTTGATCACTCTCAGAATATAAATTTAGACTGTTGTTCATCCCGGGGTTCTAATCGATTGTATTCAACGATCAGGAGAATGTCACGTTCTGATGTAACGTTAATAAAACAGATAACCTATTTCCATGGCAGTGTGTGTTCCACCGTGAAAGCATAGTTCAGGATCCAGTATGCTGAAAGAACTCAAAGTGTTTCCTGTCGTAAAACAGTCTATCACTCTCTTAGACGCTATGCACGTCGACAGTCATTCTCTATTCAGTTTACACACTACCGTCATTTTGGAAAATGAATCATACTGGCTCTTGTATTGTATATTGATATCGTAAAAATGCATTCCATTCGCAATTTCTTTAGCGCTGTTGAGCTGATGTAAATGTATGGTCATTTCATATGCTTCCAGATTCAGGATGTCACTGTAGTTACCATAACATCAAGAGAGATAATCCAGCTGATATCCGCCCCTCCTAGGGAATCGAAATCATTGGCCTCCCAATCGTTTCATATGAACAACTAACTGTTAACCGCGGCTGCGCTCGCATGGATTTCGTAATTTGATAAAAGTAATCGTTCCTTGGTAATGCACTAAAAATTTATATGAAAATTCCTACATTATAAAAACTGACAGAAAAAATTAGTTTCATTTACCCCAGAAACTCTTTGTAAACCACGTTTGTCGTATTGACTTTTGGGCTAAGATGACCATGCGACATACTGTAGAACTGTACATGTGAGAAACAGTCCTTTCTAAAGTCGAAAAAAACAATACACGTTTTTTTTATTTTGAAGAAAATTCCAAATACCTATTTCCACGTCTGTAACATCTTCAGTTTTTGAGAGTATTCCCATAAGAAGAGTTTAACCCCTATGTATGTTATTCTAACCCCTCCCCTGCCTACCTAAGTAGATATTCCGAAAACAAAATAATACATGTTTTTTTTAAAGGAGATTTCAAATACCAATTTTCACGTCTGTAACATCTTGAGATATAAGTACCCTCACAAAAAGAATTGCAACTTTTCACCCTCATAAAGTGTCTTTTCCGAAAACAAAAAAGCATGTTCCTATAGTTTTAAAGGACTTTCTAAATACCAATTTTCACGTCTGTAACATGTTAAGTTTATGAGATATGCGCATTTTAAACATCAAGGCTTTTAAAATTCTTTTCACCACCCTAAGTGGATTTTCCGAAAACAAAAGGAAATACGTGTGTCTTTATCATTAATAAAGGAAATTCATAGTACCAATTGTCGCGTCTGTAACATCTTCAGTTTTTCAGATATATGTATCCTCATAAAAATAATCAACTCCTTCACTTCTTTTCACCCCCTTCCCCCTGAAGTGAACTTACCGAAAACAAAAATACGTGGTTCCCAATTTTTTTAAAAATCTCAGATACCAAATTCACATCTGTAATTTCTTCATTTTTTGAGATATAAGTATCTTCATAAAAGTGATTGAACCCCTTTTTCACTCCCCCTTAAGTGGATTTTTCGAAAACAAAATAATGAGTGTTTCTTTATTTTTATAGGAGATTCCAAATTACCAATTTTCACGTTTTTAAACTGTTACGTTTTGAGATATAGATATACTCATTTTAAAATTCACCCCCTTTTCACCCCCTTAGCAATGGAATATCCAAAAATCCTCTCTTAGTTTGCACCTACACTGTAATATAAATGTATCTCCAAAATTTCCAC